>NC_083413.1:29305314-29608344 GCF_020745735.1 Hemiscyllium ocellatum
ATGTCGGCATATCACTTTCCAGTATGACAGACATTGTGCAGTAAATCTAGCACAGGAAGGGGAAATTTTGACATTGCATAATTGTTTGAAGAAGGATGAAAGTATATTGGTAGTTAGTTATACCTTGATCCTCACTTTATTTCCATATTATTCATAATTCTTATTTTTAAGTAGTTGCAATAAGGTAACCAGTGTGAACACTGAGCAGTTATCCAGTCAGTAAACAATCTTATGAAAGTGAGGTCAAACTTGAATATAATTTTATGTGGGTTTGTATTTGAAGGTTGTACCAAAAAAAGCCAAAGATTTTTACTTTGGTTCCAATTGTTTTCTTAATGTAGGTACTTCGGGCACATATACTACCACTGACAAACGTTGCATTCAACAAATCTGGATCAAAGTAAGTATTCCATTTGCTGTATGAAATCTACAGTTCTATTTCAATTCTCTTGTTTGAAAAGTTCAGTATTATTCTATTAATGTGCACAGAAACTGTTAGCCATCTGTTGGTGTTCTGATGAAAGGCCATCAATCTGTTATGTTGGCTGAGATATTTCTAGGGAATTGCAGTAATACAGTAGTAACTTTGTAAGGCAGGGAAGTGGAGATTCCACCGAATTGAAAAACAAGATCTTATTATATGTATTTTCTTCCACTTCCTGTCTGGTTTCCAGAGAAGTTAATAGACTGACAAACCCAAGACAGGAGGCTGCAACCTTTTTGAGGTCAGTTATTGCAATCAGGAATGAGCAATCTGGGCTGAGGAGAAAGAAAGTTACCATGACAGAAGAGACTGACTATGAATGAGATAAAAACAATGACTGCAGTTGCTGGAAACCAGATTTTGGATTAGTGGGGCTGGAAAAGCACAGCAGTTCAGGCAGCATCTGAGGAGCAGTATGAATGACCCTGTTGTCTGGGTGGTGGAAATCTGGCTTGAAGTATGTTTGTAGAGAGAAACACATTAATGTTTCAAGTCCAAAGATTCTTCTTCAGAACTTCTTAAGTTCAATAGAACTTACCATAGGAATGACCTTCCCTGGAGAAGAAACATTAACCTAGGAACGAAGAGATATCATAAGAACAACCAATGACAGTACCATTACACATCTCAAAGTTTAAAGACTATGTATGCAATGCTTACACCAAGACTGATACGAATGAAACTTTCTAGAATTAACACTCTGATTTGCCAATTATAGCACATGCAATTTGTTTTGTGATGAGGGAGATGTTTATTGTACCGTTAATGTGCTGGTTGGCTTGGTGTAGTTATGTGATCTCCACCTTTGCTATAACCACAAACATACAAATGTACAAAATAGAAGCAGATTTGAAATTTTGGAGAAGGTTTGTAGCTCAGGTTGTGGATCGAGTTGTAAGTTTGTTCACTGAGCTGGTAGATTTGTTCTCGGACATTTCGTCACCATGCTAGCTAACATGATCAGTGAGCCTCCGGTGAAGCGCTGGTGTTCTGTCCCACTTGCTATTTATCTATTTCAGTTTGTTGTAGTTGGTGATACCATGAGCGATTCTACTTCTTAGAGGTTGGTAAATGGGGTCCAAATCTATAGGTATGTTAATGGAGTTCCGGTTAGAATGCCAGGCTTCTAGGAATTCCTGTGCATGTCCTTGTTTAGCCTGTCCCAGGATAGATGTATTGCCCCAGTTGAACTGGTGTCCCTCTTTGTCTGTGTATGGATATTAGTGCTTGTTAGTCATGTCTTTTGGTGGTTGGTTGGTGCTCATGTATCCTAGTGGCTTGCCTCATGCCCATTTATCCAATGTAATGTTTGTTGCAGTCCTTACAGGGCACTTTGTATATAACATTCGTTCTGCTGATTTTTGATATGGGTCCTTTAAATTCATTAGGAGCTGTTTCAGTGTGGTGGTAGGTTTTGTGTACTACCATTATGCCTAGAGGCCAAAGTAGTCTAGTCATCGTCTCTGAAATGTCTTTAATGTACGGTAAAATGTTAGAGTCTCTGGTTGTGTTGTGTCTTCCTATATAGGTCTGTTGTGCAGGAATCAATGGACTGTACTCTTCAGATTCTGGATTAGTGGTGCTGGAAGAGCACAGCAGTTCAGGCAGCATCCGAGGAGCAGTAAAATTGATGTTTCGGGGAAAAGCCCTTCATCAGGAATACAGGCAGAGAGCCTGAAGGGTGAAGAGATAAGTGAGAGGAGGGTGGGGATGGGAAGAAAGTAGCAATGAGTGCAATAGGTGAGTGGGGGAGGGGATGAAGATGATAGGTCGAGGGGGGAGGGTGGAGTGGATAGGTGGAAAAGAAGATAGGCAGGTTGGACAAGTCAAGGGGTCAGTGCTCAGCTGGAAATTTGGAACTGGGGTGAGGTGGGGGAAGGGGAAATGATGAAACTGTTGAAGTCCACATTGATGCTCTGGGGTTGAAGTGTTCCAAGGCAGAAGATGAGGCGTTCTTCCTCCAGGCATCTGGTGGTGAGGGAGTGGCGGTGAAGGAGGCCCAGGACCTCCATGTCCTCAGCAGAGTGGGAGGGGGAGTTGAAATGTTGGGCCACAGGGCGGTGTGGTTGATTGGTGTGGGTGACCCGCAGATGTTCCCTAAAGCTAGGAGGCGTCCAGTCTCCCCAATGTAGAGGAGACCGCATCAGGAGCAACAGATATGATAAATGATATTGCTGGATGTGCAGGTAAAACTTTGGATGTGGAAGGGTCCTTTAGGCCTTGGATGGAGGTGAGGGAGGAGGTGTGGGTGCAGGCTTTGCAATTCCTGTGGTGGCAGGGGAAAGTACCAGGATAGGAGGGTGGTTGTAGGGAGGCGTGGACCTGACCAGGTAGTCATGGAGGGGACGGTCTTTGCGGAAGGTGGAAAGGGGTGGGGAGGGAAATATTTCCCTGGTGGTGGGGTCTGTTTGGAGGTGGCGGAAATGTTGGTGGATGATCTGGTTTATGTGAAGGTTGGTAGGATGAAAGGTGAGCACTAGGGGCGTTCTGTCCTTGTTATGGTTTGAGGGGTGGGCTCTGAGGGCGCAGGTGCGGGATGTGGACGAGATGCGTTGGAGGGCATCTTTAACTACGTGGGAAGGGAAATTGCGGTCTCTAAAGCCGGAGGCCATCTGGTGTGTTCTGTGGTGGAACTGGGAGCAGATACGGTGGAGGCGGAGGAATTGGGAATACGGGATGGCATTTCTGCAGGAGATAGGGTGGGAAGAGATGTAATCCAGGTAGGTGTGAGAGTCGGTGGGTTTGTAAAAAAATGTTGGTGTCAAGTCAGTCGTCATTATTGGAGATGGAGAGGTCCAGGAAGGGGAGGGAGGAGTCAGAGATGGTCCAGGTAAATTTAAGGTCAGGTGGAATGTGTTAGTGAAGTTGATGAATTGCTCAACCTCATTGTGGGAACAGGAGGTGGTGCCAATGCAGTCATCAATGTAGCAGAGGAGGAGGTGGGGACTGGTGCCAGTGTAATTAGGGAAGGTCGACTGTTCTACCTAGCCAGCAAAGAGCCAGGCATTGCTGGGGCCCATACGGGTGCCCATGGCTACCCACCTGCACTCTTCAGATACCCATTGTTCCTGAATATGTTGTACAGGTGTTTTTCCTTAGCTTCTCATCGTTCCTGGGTGCTGCAGTTTGTTGTGGCTTGTTTAAATAATATTCTGATGCAGCTCCATTTTTGGGTATTGGGATGATTCTTCCTGTAGTTGAGTATCTGGTCAGTGTATGTGGCTTTCCTGTAAATGCTAGTCTGAAGCTCTCCATTGGCTTTCATTCCTTATGAGGTTGCCATCAAGGTCATTATTTTTGCTTTTAAGTGCCATGGGACACTGAGTATACAAGTTGGCAAGTAATGTAACAGCTGTTAAAAAACTTTAGCTAGGCCATATTTGGAGTATTATGTGCAGTCTGGTCACCACACTATGTGAAGGATATGGAAGCTTTGGGGAGAGTGCAAAAGAGGTTTACCAGGATGTTGCCTGGACTGCAGTGTATTAGTATGAGAAGTTAGATAAACTTGGATTGTTTTCGCTCGAGTGTTGGAGGCTGAGGGCAACTTGAAAGAAGTACATAAAATTATGAGAGGTATGATTAGGTTGGATAACTGGAATCTTTTTTCCAGGATGGAAATGTTACTTATTAGGTGGAATGCATTCAGTGAGGAAAATTTGAACAAAATGTGCAAGGCAGGTTTTTGCATAGAGAGTGGTAAGTGTTTGGAACATTGGACAAGGAGAGGTAGTAGAGACAGAAGCTTTTAAGTTGCATTTAGACAGGCACATGTACGGCAGGGAATGAAGGTATAGAGGGCATGTTCAGGCAAATCGGATCAGTTTAGAATGGCATCATAGTTGGTGTAGATATGGGGGGGGCTGAAGAACTTGTTCCTGTGATGTACAATACAATGTAAGACTGACTTCTGAGTGCTTCTGGCATTATTACTGTTCAGACTTTGATTTCCAGAATCCATATTACTATACCTTGTTTTATGAACATTCAACTTTCATTAGAACGCCAATGTTTAGAAAAAAATTACAGATGCAGTCTTTATTGTTGCATTTGCATGTGAGAGACATTGTAAATTTGAAGGTGGTTTGAGTTTGTAGTGGATGTTGAGATCAGAGTTCATATTTAAGGTAAACTGTTATTAATTAATTAACTCTGGAATCTAACTTTATTCTACAGACTTCTAACTTGGGTGAGTTTGCTACCACAAGTGTAGCAGATTGCAATAATATTTTAATAGTTCAATCGATGTTACAAACACATAATTAGAATTACACATTACTGTTCCAAGAAACAGTGGAAGTTCAATGCCAGACTGTGAAAGTTCATTATCTTTCCCAGTCATTTGGATAATTCAATCTGAGTTCAAATTTAGTTAGACACATTTACAATGGAAAAAGAACATATGTTTTACAGACAACATTAAGCTCTGTTTATTAAATTGCGCTTCAGTCTGTACAAAATTAGTGATCTTTAATTTCTTACAAGTGAAACGGATCAGGAAATCAGAATAAACAAGTGAATGAGATCTCCAAACAACCAGGTTACGTCACTTTATTGGAAATCAGATAAAGTCAACTCTCATTTCACGTAAACTTTAAATTGAGATTGTTATGATCAGACCCAAGGCAAAGTTACAGAAGTTCTTATGGTTCCAGATGGATAATACAAATTGTTAAAATCCCAGTGAGGACAAACTGGCTCCCTTCATTATTTACCCATCCCCTCCATCGGTCAAAAAGGATCCCCTTCCTTGTAGATACTTTTCGCTCAGACCAAATGCATTTATATTTTAAAAGGAGCTAATTTGACTAAGTTTTCTTCAGTTAATAAATGTGAAAAGGGAAAATAATGTAACACCCATACACAAAGATTAAGAATAAGAAGTGAGTTCTGTCTAGGGTGTTCATGAAGAGTAGATAGTAGAACATTGATGATTAAGAGGTCAATTTTGAAATTCTTGTCTTAGTTAGTTTAAATCTTTTTATCCTGCTTCCTTTTGATGATGGTTGTCTGGCAGTACTCAGTGCAAGAGAGTCATTCTGTAATGAAAATAAAGAACTGCAGATGCTGGACATCTGAAACAAAAACAGAAATTGCTGATAACCCTCAGCAGGTCTGACAGCAACTTTGGGGAGAAAGCTTGGTTAATGTTCTCAAAACGTTAACTCTGCTTTCGTCCTACTATTGCTGCCAGACCTACTGAGTTTCGCCAGCAATTTCTGTTTTTGTTTCTGAGTCCTTCTGCTGTCTTATTTTCTTTGTACTGGCTTATTAGGTAACTAACTTCTAGCACTTGGAATGACAAAGCCCTTTTGCAGGCAATGCAAGGGTGACTGGTGAGTGGTTCTTCCACTGTAATCTTCACAGCACACTAATGCTTGAACTCAGGCTTGTATTCACAGGTATGTCAGTTCACCAGCACATTTTCTTTCACGCAGATCAGCATTGTTGTCAGTGTTTAATTTTTTTTGTATATTTCTAGAAGGGTAAAACACAAAAAAAGTGTGTGAGAGGTGGCTTTCTGCTGAGAAAGGGGTGATAATCTCCTCATTGAGGCTTCCTGCTATGTCACTCTGTTTGATGTTTTGACCTGATATTCTTTAGGTGCAATATTCCATAAGTCCCCTACAGGCCCTTATCATGCAGCACTGAATTTATATGTGCACTCTTCTTTTTAAATCTGTAATAGTCCTTTTTTTTGAAAATGCATTTTACAAATAATTACAAATAGAATGAGAGCTCCTCCTAAACTAAGGTACTTTGTTAAAAATTCCAAACATATACTATCTCAATGGATAATGTTTTCTGTGACTTTGTTTTCAGTGCATATGGTAAAAAAAAATTGCTGGTGATGACAAATAGCTTTACTTTAATTTTGAGCATGCATAAAAGATTACAAATTCTGTAAGCAAACATTGAATTAAAATGTTTCCTTTATATTTGATAAGGCCATAAAAATGATCAACTTCTAGATTTTGTCAAAAAAACTATAAAAGCCAAGAATAATGATGAGTATCTGTTACAAAAAAAAGAAAGATTCTATTTCTTACTGCATGGAGTATTGGCAACTACACTTCAGGAAGTTAAAAATCACACAACACCAGGTTATAAGACAACAGGTTTAATTGGAAGCTCACTAGTTTTTGGAGCGACGCTTCTTCATCAGGCGATAGTGGAGGGCTCGATCGTAACACAGAATTTATAGCAAAAATTTACAGTGTGATGTAACTGAAATTATACATTGAAAAATTGATTGTCTGTTAAGCCTTTCATCTGTTAAGCCTTTCATCTGTTAGAATACAGTGATAGTTTCACTTCTTTCATATGTAAATCACAAAACCTTTTTTTAAAAGTTGCATTCTTGGGTAAGCTGTTAACAATGGTGATAGCTAGACAATATGTTGAAGGTGTTGGCCCCCTGTGTTCTCTGTCTATGCCATGATGTTTAGATTGATTCTAATCTAAAAAGTGAGATAACAAAGTTTTACATAAATTCATGCAGTTTTTGAGCTCAGAGTTCTACATGAATGCATGCAGTTTTTGAGCAAAGTACAACATAACTCTGCAAGTACAAGTTCACCCCACAAAATATATGTGTGCATGTGGGTCTTTGTCTGTATGTGTGTATGTGTCTTTTTGGGGTGGGGGTTGTGAGTGTGAGAAAGTGTGTATGTGTATGTGTGTAGACAGTGCAGAGTGTCTTTAGTCTGTGAGGGGGTGCATGTGTGAGTGTGGGAGTGTGTGTGTCTATAAGGGTGTGTGTGGGTCTCTGTGTGTGCGTCTGTGTGTACCTGTGTCTGCGTATATGTGAGAGTGTGTGTGTATAGTGCAATGGTGGTCACCTGTAATGTGACATGAACCCAAGGTAATGGTTGAGGCCCTCCCTATGGGTACTGAACTTAGCTATCAGCCTCTGCTCGGCCACTTTTCTCTGCTGCCTATCCCGAAGTTCACCTTGGAGGATGGTCACCCGAAGGTCCGAGGCTGAATGTCCTGGACCACTGACATGTTCCCTAACTGGGAGGAACCCTTCTGTCTGTTGATTGTTGTGCGGTGCCCATTCATCTGTTGTCGTAGCCTTTGCTCGGTTTATCCATTGTCGTAGCCTTTGCTCGGAGGGCCTCAACCAGGACCTTAGGTTCAAGTCACATTACAGGTGATCACCATTGCACTACACACACACACACACACACACACACACACACACACACACACACACACACACACACACACACTCTCTCTCTCAGATACACATGGACACAGGTACACAGACACTCACACACATCCTTATAGACACACACACTCCCACACTCTCACATGCACCTCCTCACAGACTTAGACACTCTGCACTGACTACACACACACACACACACACACACACACACACACACACACACACACACACACACACACACACACACACACTCTCACACTCACAACCCCCACCCCAGACAGACACACACATGCAGACAAAGACCCACATGCACACATATATTTTGTGGGGTGAATTTGCACTTGCAGAGTTACATTGTATTTTGCTCAAAAACTACATGCATTCATGTAGAACTCTGAGCTCAAAAACTGCATGAATTTATGTAAAACTCTGTTATCTCACTTTTTAGATTAGAATCAATCTAAACATCATGGCATAGACAGAGAACACAGGGGGCCAACACCTTCAACATATTGTCTAACTATCACCATTGTTAACAGCTAACCCGAGAATGCAACTTTTAAAAAAAGGTTTTGTGATTTACACATGAAAGAAGTGAAACTATCACTGTATTCTAACAGATGAAAGGCTTAACAGACAATCAATTTTTCAATGTATAATTTCAGTTACATCACACTGTAAATTTTTGCCATAAATTCTGTGTTACGATCGAGCCCTCCACTATCACCTGATGAAGGAGCGTCACTCCGAAAGCTAGTGTGCTTCCAATTAAACCTGAAGGACTATAACCTGGTGTTGTGTGATTTTTAACTTTGTACACCCCAGTCCAACACCGGCATCTCTAAATCATGACACTTCAGGAAGATACTAAGATATTAGAAAATATGCAATGCAGATTCACTAAGACATAGCCATGTCTGAGGATATGTAGATAGAACACAAAAACTGAAAAATGTTTCTCTCCTTCATTCAGCCAACACAGGTTTGGAGAGAAAATTGTAAAATTGTTTAAACATATGAATTGAATGGACAAGATGCAGAGCAGCAAACTGTTTCTACTAGTTGATGGTTCAGAATGAGGGGCTTTAAATATTAAAACTACAGAGGAGAAACTGAGAAACCTGCTTGCACAGAAAATTTCGCATGTGGATTCATTATTTGCAGATTAATAGCTGGTGCCGAATCTAATTTATTGTTTAAGATTAGGTCAGGTAGGTAGAAGAAGGAATATCAGAACAGGGTGGTTAAATACTCATGTATAGATAAAACACTGACACTGGCTGGCTGGTCTGTTTCTGTATCGTAAGTTCTATGGATTTCGAAATATATTAATCTTATTAAACAATTGGCAAAATTAATAGTTCTTTTGCCTATGTTAGCTTTATTACAGGAAGCTATGACAGGACTTGCAAAGTGTGGGATACTGCATCAGGAGAAGAGCTGCATACACTTGAGGGACACAGGAATGTGGTCTACGCTATTGCTTTCAACAATCCTTATGGGTGAGAAAGTGAATTGCATTATTGATTGCAAATATTTGTTATTAAATCTGTAATAGTGATTTCCTGAGTTTTATTGGAAATTACAGTTACATTATTAAGTTATGATTTGGTGGTGCTGGTGTTGGACTGGCATGTACAAAGTTAAAAATCACACAACACCAGGTTATAGTCCAACAAGTTTATTTGGAAGCACTAGCTTTCGGAGTGCTACTTCTTCATCAGCAGCACAACTACCTGATGAAGGAGCAGTGCTCCGAAAGCTAGTATTTCCAAATAAACCTGTTGGAGTATAATCTGATGTTGTGTGATTTTTAACTTAGTATAAAGGTAAAGAACACATACACATCTTGAATTGTATATGTCTGATCAGCATCTTTGTAATGCTTAAAGTTTAGAGAATTTTACTTATATAAAATTTGAAATATGCACTTGTTTATACATTGTGCATATCAAATTTTTAAGTTCCCTACTAATTTTATGTTAAACTCTTCTTTAAGCTATGTATTTGGAGCTACAGAATTCATATATAGAAACTTTATAAAATGCATATGAATACAATGTGATTATCTTAATGTTGTTGTTGAAGAAAAATGCAGAAGTTTTTAAATAAATGTGCTATGTCTTCAAATAGCCAATATTTATATAATTTAACTATGAGATTTAGAGATAGCAAAGCCTTCCATCTTTCTGTTGCTCAAATGAATTTTGATGAATCCCGAACTTTCAGCATCCGAGGGTTTACCCTTAACCAAAAATTAAACTGAACCAGCTATTAGTGTGGGTATGGGAACAGGTCAGAAGCTAGGAATCCTGCAGTTCTGACTCCCCAAAGCCTGTCCACCTCTATCAGGCACAAGTCTGAGTATGATAGAAGATTCCCACTTTCTGAACAAATGCAATGTTAACAACAGCCAAGATGCTTGATATCATGCAGAATAAAACAGCTTGATTGGTTAGTTCACATCCACAAACATTCGCTCCATCCGCCATTAAAACACAGTTGTAGAAGTGTGTAGAAGAATCTACAAGAAGCACTGCAGAAATTCATCAAGGTTCCTTAGACTATACATTCAAACATATGGCCATTGCCATTTCGAAGGATAAAGGAGCAGAAAGATGGGAGCACTATTACCTGCAAGTTTCTCTCTATGCGCTTCACCATCCTGTCTTGGAAATATATCACTGTTCCTTCAATCTCGCCGGGTCAAAGTCCTGTAACGCCCTTTCCAACAGCATTATGGGTGTATGTGTATCAAACGGCCTGTAGCAGTTTAAAAGCATGGCTCACTACTACCTTCTCAGTAGTAATTAAGGCTCTGCAATAAATGCTGGCCTTAACAGTGAAGCTCAGATCCTTGAATGAATATAAAAATCCTTGCATAACAATCTTTGTTGCCCAAATTCCAGTATAAGAATAGCAATAAAAACTCTAGAGTTTAGAGCTGACAAGATTTCATATTATAGCCCCATTAGAGGTGGTGCTGCAGAAACTCAGAATTCAAAATAGATTATTAGACTGTTTCCAACCATTTCCCATGCAGCTCATGCACTGTGCCATGATTGTATGAGTAATAGTGCACTGAATGTATGCAAAGTGGACAGATTATTTAGTCAACCAGTATCTAATGCTGTTTTGTGCATGGTCTGCCATTTTGGATCTTACGGGTTTTGTTAATATCCTCTTGTAATCTCTCTCACTTAAACATTCTTTTAACTGAATGAAAGCTCATCCATTAGTGCTATCTGACGAAGTGCTTTAAACTTTGCTATAACATGTGAGTGGAAGTACAGTATTCAATTTGCTTGAGGTCTTTATTTAAAAAATGAATGATATTGAAATATGTATACATCAGATACCTATGTCATATTGACAAAAAAAATTGATCTCATAAGCCCAGTGTCAGCTTCTATGGCAGCGCAGATTTCGGGTGGTTTCTGCTGTGCTGTTATGGGAGCTGATACATTGGTCGCCAGAGGCAGCTACCTGGCTGATTCACAACTCTCTCATGGACTTGGTTACCAACTATGCTAATGTTGGAAAGGACACAAGCTAAGTGCAAATCCATGTGCCAAGTTGATGTTGGATTCCTCCATGCTTTTTGACAGTGACAACAAGCCAGCAAATGTACCAAAACATCTGTGTGTGTGTGTGTGTGTGTGTGTGTGTGTGTGTGTGTGTGTGTGTGTGTGTTTGCGGGTTCTCCAGCTTTCTCCTGTATCACCCTCCTTTGAAGTCCTGACTTGTATCCTCTGCTGCAGAAACTGTGTCTTTGTACTCCTGGTGAACTGGGCATGAGGCTTCCTTTTCAGGAGCCTGCAAACCACTTCCTATAGAAATCAATGTAAAAGTTGGAATTAGGTTCTGGAGCGTCTTACTTTTGAGAAAGAAAGAATTGTACTCCCCAAGTTAAAATACCTTTCATTGCTAAATCCTTACATTGTTAAAATACATAACTTTAAAAATATTTGGAATGCACATGTTTGTGTAATATTATCGCCACAAGCAAAGGTTGAGGAAGCTTTGGATGTGCTTGTACTCCACCACTAACACACTGGAGATGGAACACCTTGAGGCCCTATTTATTGTAACTGGTGACTTCAATCAAGCCAATCTAAGAAGGTTGTTGCTCAAGTACCACTAGAAATTTACCTGTCCCACCAGGGGCCTGAAATTTTTCATCGCTGTGAAATATGCCTACCACTCCATCCCCCATCCTCATTTCAGGAACTCCGACCACAATGCCATGTTTCTTCTCCCGGCTTACAGGCAAAAGCTCAAGCAGGAGACCCCCTCATGGATACAAGCCCAGTGCTGGTCAGAGGAGGCAGAAGATCAACTCCAGTGCTGTCTGGAATCAGCTAATTGGACCATGTTCAAACAGCCCGCAGGTACCTTGGATGAGTATGCCACCACCATCACAGACTTTATCAGCAAGTGTGTGGAGGACTACATATGGAGGAAGCCAATCCGGGTGTTCGTCAATAGGAAACCCTGGATGAATCAGGACATACAGAACCTGCTAAAAACCAGGCTTGAGACCTTCAGATTGGGAGACCCTCTAAAATATAAGGAATTCAAGTACGACCTTCGCAGAGCCATTAAGACAGCCAAGGACCAATACCGATCCAAACTAGAGAGCCAGATAGACACCTGGTGACTATGGCAAGGACTGAATGACATCACAGGTTCTAAAAAGAGACAGTGCAAGATAGCAGATAATGACATATCTCTCTTAGATCATTTCAATGCCTTCTATGCTCGCTTTGAAGAGAATGTCAGCGGATCAGGAACACCTATTCTGATAGGTCATGATGAATCGATCCCACCAGTCACTGCATCAGAGGTCAGATCAGTTTTCGTTTGTGTGAATCCAAGGAAAGCAATTGGACCAGACGGGGTACCAGGGCATGCGCTTAGAGCATACGCAGATCAACTGGCAGAGGTCTTCTCAGACATCTTCAACCTCTCCCTGCAGCAGGCCATTGTCCCTGCCTGTTTCAAGAGGGCCAACATCATCCCTGTGCCTAGGAAGGCTCATGTAGCATATCACAATGACTACCGCCCAGTAGCCCTAACTTTGGTGGTCATGAGTGCTTTGAAAGGCTGATCATGGCATTAATCAACTCCAGCCTACCCACTACTCTTGACCCATTCCAATTTACCTATTGGACCCACAGATCCATGTCAGATGCCATATCACTTGCCCTTCACTCCTCCCTTGAACATCTTGACACCAAGAACAGCTACGTCACAATCCTACTCATTGACTACAGTTCAGCTTTCAACACTATTATCGCCTTGAGACTAATTACTAAAGTTAGTGATTTTGGACTAAGCCCCACTCTCTGTAACTGGATCCTCAGTTTCCTGACCCACAGGCTACAATCAGTGAAGACTCAGGACAATATTTCACTGTCACTAACACTCAACACTGGAGCCCCCCCAGAGGTGTGCACACAACCCCCTACTATACTCACTATATACCTAGGACTGCGTCGCCAAATACCAGACGAATGCCATTTACAAGTTTGCTGATGACACCACCATACTCGGTCGAATCTCAGATAATGACAAAACAAACTACAGAGGTGGAAGACCTGGAAAAATGGTGCACTGAGAACAACCCAGCTCTCAATGCCAGCAAACCCAGGAACTCATTATTGACGTTCAGCGGGATGTTACTCACGCCCCCGACACATTAACAGCACAGAGGTGGAACGAGTGGAGAGTGTCAAGCTTCTGGGAGTGGTCATCCACAACAAGCTTTTTTGGACTCTTTATGTGGACACACTGGTTACAAAGGACCAACAACATTTCTTCTTCCTCAGGCAGTTGAGGAAATTTGGCATGACAGCGAATACCCTTGCCAACTTTTATAGGTGCGCCATCGAGACCACTCTGTCTGAATGTATCATTACCTGGTATGGCTACTGTACCATTCAAGATCGAAGACAGTTATAGAGAGTGGTGAACTCGGCCCAGACAATCACAAAGACCAACCTCCCATCTATAGAATCCATCTACCAGGGCCGCTGTCAAGGAAAGGCCGCCAGCATTCTCAAAGATCCATCACTCCCCCCTCTCCCCAAACAATGTTTTTCTACAATTTCTACCATCTGGGACAAGATGCAGAAGCCTGAACACACGCACCAGCCATTTTCAAAACAGTTTCTACCCTACTGTTGTTAGAATACTGAATGGACTTGCAAACTCTTAACAATCACTGAATCTGTGGTTTTGTTTTTGCCACTGTTTACCTATTATTTACTTATCTATGATTTGGAAATGCCAGTGTTGGACTGGGGTGTACATAGTTAAAAATCACACAACACCAGGTTATAGTCCAACAGGTTTAATTGGAAGCACACTAGCTTCACTTATCTATGCTACTTAACTCTGTGATCTGCCTGCATTGCTCGCAAGTCAAAGCTGTTCACTGTGCCTCAGTACACGTGACAAGAAATTCAATTCAATTCAATTCAATTAGAACTGGAAAATGGTGATTTGGTCATTATTGAGTTGTAAAGTTTTGTTAATTGATTGCTTAGAAGTGCAAAGTCAAAATGGTCATGGAGATGACGGTCTATTTCCAAAAAGCTAGGTGACTTTGGAAAGTTATGTCCACCAAAGTTTGTTTTAATTGTTGAGCAAACAGACCGACAAAACTCTAATGTATATATGTTTAACAAGCTTCTGGACTGAGGTAATCAGTGTGTTTTTTTGTTTTTTGCCCAGAATGTAGGTACAGTTTCTGGGAAAGTTTATACAGACAAGCAGAATTGTTTCTCAGTCTCGCTCTCTCGCTCTCTCTCTCTCTCAGTAAAATCAGCACTCAAAAAGAAAAATGAAGTTATTTATTTTAACAGTCAGGAATCCTAGCTGTTTTTTCACCTGAATTTGAAATTTAGTCTGAGGTTTTTCCATATTCTTGTGACTGTTAGCAATCCGATCTCATCAAAAGGAATTCAAAGGTATATGTGGGAAGTCAATTTATTTCTATCATCTGAATTCATCTCAAGACCTGCAAGGGTATTGTGTTTTCTCCCTTGTTGCCTAATTTTTCTCCTACCATAAAAGCTCTGCAGAGTTGTGTATGTATTTGTCGTGTGTGTGTGTATGTATGCAAGGGAATATAGTTTAATTTACATATTTTCTTAGTTGATAACCAGTGTGTCACTTGTTTGATGTTTGTGAGAAATCCGAAAATTGAATAATTCATATTCGGATAATAGAGGTTGTTCTGCATTGCTACTTTAAGAGAAATGTTCTATTCAATGTTTTGTGGACAGCTTTATTCTTTTCGTACAAGTATGGCTGTCACTTCTTAAGAACATCTTATATAATTCTCTTCTTTTATTTATGTTACAATGGAGATTGGAGAGCCACTAAATGGAAATTCACTCTCTACATCGTTACATCACAGTTTTTGTGTCATTATTGCAATGTGTGCTTACTTTTAATTAGAGACAAGATTGCAACTGGTTCATTCGATAAAACCTGCAAATTATGGAGCTCTGAAACAGGCAAATGTTACCATACATTTCGTGGACATACAGCAGAAATTGTAAGTTTCTCTTTTTTTTAGGTTTAAAGAGGGCATCTTGGTTTTATTGTTTTTTTATTAAATGATAAAAATTCTTTTTAAAAAAATCATATTTTATAATTTTGTTGAATTTATTTAATTTATTTTCAAGAAAATTGCAGATGACATTTTGGGGCTTGAGGGTTACATGTGGTGGAGCTGAGTATGATTCACTGACTTGTGTTTATTTACATGAGGGAGATGCAGTACCAATCAAATCAATTAGACCAAGCTTATTACTTCAACAGCAGAGCTTCCTGATGGCCTACCTTTTCAAATTAGGCTTTCATTGTGATCTCATGAGACCTGTGATGTTCTTAGATTATTGTCTATTTGTTACCACATCTGCAGAGTTTGGAAAGAAAAAATCCAAATTGTGTAGCATTTCTAATCCATTCCCATATTATTTATTTTGCTGTATATACATTTTCTATTCAGTAATAACATTGTTTTCCTTTGGGAACCTGAGCAACCTGAGTTGGTTTTTGAAAGTTAATTCAGTTCTATAACACCCATAAAAATAATACTATAACGTCTAAACACAAATTTAATAGTAAAAAGCTATTTAAGACCCAGTATAAATTGCCATATCCTATCAAGCAACAAACACATCCTCTTAGCCCTGTTCAGTTTCATATTCAATGACCCATGTGAGAAAATTATGTCCAGTTCAGTGTGTTTTCATTTTTGCTTAGTCTTCTGTAAGGGATCTTATCAAGTTCCTCTGTAGATCCACATTGTCAATATTCTTAGACCCTCCTGAACCATTATATTAATGACCTTCTTTAAAAAGTTTACTTAATGAAACAGATTGTATCCTTTACGAATCAATATTGTCTCTTTTTGGTTGGATCATGCTTGTCCAAGTGTTCAGTGACTCTATCCCCAGGGATAGATTCAAGGGACTTTGCCACCTTGATATCAAGCTTATAGATCTGTAGTTACTTGATTCCAAATTCCATCCCTTCTGCAGGAATGGATTAATATTTCAAATTTTCTAATCCAAATGTGTAATTACTGAATCTGCTGAGCTCTCGAAAATCTGGCCAACACATCTGCAATTTCCTTTCTTTTTAATATACTGAAGTTGAAAACTGGAGACATATATGCCCTATATCTCATTAATTTCTGCATTCTTCAGTTTTAATTTTGTGTTGAATCCACCAAATTTTTTTGTTTATATTTTTCTAGGTTCCTCATAGTTCTAGTGCTTTGTCGTCATCCTAAATTGTAAAAACCGATACAAAGTATTCATTTTAAAATGTCAGTCATTTCCTTAGATACACAAACTCAATTATGAACAAAGATAATTAGAGGATTACTAATGCCTTTAGAAATAATATCTGTGTATGAGATACCACTTTAAGGATAGAGAAATGTTACCACACTGGACTTTTGAAAAGCTCTTCTTTTCAGTAATTATACCAAATAATGCAATTGACAATCCTTTAAAATCCATAAAAATATCTCGGGTTTTAGAGCTCAGACTTAACAACTAACTGCAGTGTACATAACTTTATATAATCTCCATTCCAGTCAAACCAGAAAAGAAAAAACATGTTAATCCCGAATCCCTTCGATGACAATATTTATTACTTAAAAGGCACATAAGGTTTATGAACCACGCAACATACTAATTTACTAAGTTTGTTTTACTTGCATCCATTGCATAGAATAGTAGACTTTATTCTGCCACTTTTGCCTGTCATTTGAATTCTGATAATAAGGGTTAAAATAAGCATATTAGGGTATATCAGGGTAAACAAAAAACACTTCTTGCCAAGGAATGCATAAAGAAAACTGGAAGAAAGTGGAGTAATTAATGGGGAACCAGTATATAACCAAAGATACCCTAAACTTGTATCTCTTCAAAATAACAATTTGTACTCTTCTGCAGTTTAGTTCATAACAGCATCCAATTTCATGTCTTTAGCATGTATGTTCCAATTACTATTGTGCTTTCTTTGACATTTGCAACACTGCAAGAATAATGATTTTAAACAAAGTAATGCTTGCTTAAAAGGAACATTTAGTAATTTAGAGAAGTTCTAATGATGTTCAAAGATCCATGATTCTGATGTTTGTGAGTTGTGATGTTCTTTTATTTCTGTGATTGGAAATGGTAGTTAATTATACCAGGAGTGCTGTCAGAAACTACCATGGCAGTCAGTGCCATTTGAAAAATGCCTGATAAAAATGTATGGTTTTTAATTGTCATGTAAAACTGTTGAATATTTTTCTTTATAAAGGTTATTGTTTTTAATTACTTTTTTAAAAAATCTATTATAGGTGTGTTTATCATTTAATCCCCAAAGTACTCTAGTAGCAACAGGCAGTATGGATACGACAGCAAAGCTCTGGAACATCCAATCTGGAGAAGAGTCTGTAACACTAACAGTATGTATGATGAAAAATCCTTCAAGTGCTTTTTCATTTCTTTCAATTGTGAACAGAATGAAAGTATCACTACTTTGTGAAGTGGTGGGGGAATGTGGTGATGGGGAGGTGAATTCACAGTACTGTGCATCATTGCTGTTTCCAGTGCCTTGGTTGATACTGGGAGACCTGTCAAGTAGTGTGCTAGACTATTTCAGAGTGTACTCCGGAGTCAGTGAATCTGGGGTCATATGTAGGCCAGATCAGGTGATCTGATAGCGGATTTTCTTTCCTTAACGAAAATTAGTGAACCAGATTTTTTAGGCCAATCAATTCTGTTTTTAGATTAGCTTGTAATTTAAATATCACCATCTGCCATGCTATGACTCGAGCCCTTGGCACCAGAGCGTTAGTTTGGGTATTCAGTGATAATACCACTACACTTCTACCTCCTCGTTTAAACATATAGTGGTCATTTTGATTTGAGACGAACAGTGGTTCACATTTTGAGTTGTCTCTTTTGCCCATAGAAGTCATTCTCTATGGAGCATCTGACTTGCTAATATGAATTTGCCAAATTGTCATCTGCCATGTCATTAGTTATTGTAAATCAAGGCTTCAGCAAGCTGTTCAGGAAGACTCCACCTGGTAGCAAGATTAGATTGAAGGAATCGAGGGAGGACTAGTCATTTAGATACAAAATTAGCGTAAAGGTAGGCAACAGAAGGTGGTGGTGGAGAGTTGTTTTTCAGAATGGAGGGGTGTGACCAGTGGTGTGTCACAAGGATTGGTGCTAGTTCCGCTGCTTTTTGTCATTTATATGAATAATTTGAATGTAAATATAGGAGAAATGGTTAATAAGTTTGTAGATGACACCAAAATTGGTAGTGTAGTGGACAGGAAAGAAGGTTATCTGAGAGTACAATGGGACCTTGATTAGATGGGCTGATGGATATGGTGCTAGAAAAACACAGCAGGCCAGGCAGCATCCGAGGAGCAGGAGAATCGACATTTCGGGCATAAGCCCTTCTTCAGGAATATGTAGAGGGAGGAGAGCTTCTTCAAGGCAGGCATCCTTGCAAGAGGATACGCAGTAGGTTAAGATCAACTAGGCAAAAATGAGGACTGCAGATGCTGGAAACCAGTGTTGAAAAGTGTGGTGCTGGAAAAACACAGCAGGCCAGGCAGCATCTGAGGAGCAGGAGAATCGACGTTTCGGGCATAAGTCTCCTTGAAGAAGGGTTTAGGCCCGAAACGTTGATTCTCCTACTCCTCGGATGCTGCCTGGCCTGCTGTGTTTTTCCAGCACCACACTTTTCAACTCTGGTCTCCAGCATCTGCAGTCCTCACTTTCTCCTAGATAGGCTGTTGGGCTCAGGATTGGCAGATGGAGTTTAATTTAAATAAGTGTTAGGTGCTGCATTTTGTAAGGCAAATCTGGTCAGGACTTATACACTTAAAGGTAGAGCCCTGAGGAGTGTTACTGAGCAAAGAGACCTTTGGGTGCTGGTTCACAGTTCCTTGAATGTGGAGTCGCAGGTTAACAGGGTAGTGAAGACGGTTGCTGCATTTTGGGAAGGCAAATCTTAGCAGGACTTATACATTTAATGGGAAGGTCCTAGGGAGTGTTGCTGAACAAAGAGACCTTGGAGTGCAGGTTCATGGCTCCTTGAAAGTGGAGTCGCAGGTAGATAGGACAGTGTAGAAGGTGTTTGGTATACTTTCTTTTATTGGTCAGAGTGTTGAGTACAGGAGTTGGAAGGTCATGTTGTGACTGTACAGGACATTAGTTAGGCCACAGTTAGAGTATTGCATGCAATTCTGGTCTCCTTCCTATCGGAAAGATGTTGTGAAACTTGAAAGGGTTGAGAAATGATTTACAAGGACGTTGCCAGGGTTGGAGGATTTGAGCTACAGGGAGAGGCTGAACAGGCTGGGGCTGTTTTCCCTGGAGTGTCGGAGGCTGAGGGGTGACCTTATAGAGGTTTACAAAATTATGAGGGGCATGGATAAGCTAAATAGGCAAAGTCTTCTCTCTGGGTCGGGGAGTCCAGAACTAGAGGGCATAGGTTTAGGGTGAGAGGGGAAAGATATAAAAGAGACCTAAGGGGCAACTTTTTCAGACAGAGGGTTGTACATGTATGGAATGAGCTGCCAGAGGAAGTGGTGGAGGCTGGTACAATTGTAACATTTAAGAGGCATTTGGATGGGTATATGAATAAGGAAGGGTTTGGAGGGAAATAGGCTGCATGCTGGCAGGTGGGACTAGATTAGGTTGGGATATCTGGTTGGCATGGATAGGTTGACCCGAAGGGTCTATTTCCATGCTGTACATCTCTATGACTCTATGACTTGGTTTTATTGGTCAGTGCATTGACTATAGAGGTTGGGATGTCATGTTGTGGCTGTACAGGACTTGGCTGAGTGATGGACAGGGTGTTGCTGGGAGTAGTGGGTTTGAGTTTTAAGAACATAGGACAGTGACCTTATAAAGGTCTTTAAAATTGTGACGGTATAGATAAGGTGAGTATCCGGTGTCTTTTCCCTAGGCTGGGGGTTTTCATGACGAGGGGGCAAGTTTTTAAGATGAAAAGAGAAAGATTTAAAAAAGACATGGGGGAAAATTTCTACACAGAGTGAATTGTGTGTGGAATGAATGTCCAGAGGAAGTGATTTCGGAATTTAAAAGACATTTAGATAATTACATGAATAAGAAATGTTTGGAGGGATATGGACCAAACACAAGTAGGTGAGACTTGTTTGTTTGGGATTATGGTCAGCATGGACTATTTGGACTGAAGGGACTGTTTCTGTGCTGTCTGGCTCTATGCCTCTCTGACATTAGGCCATTTTTGGAATACTGCGTTCTGTTCTGGTTATCCTTCTATAGGAAGAATGTTGATAAATTTGAAAGGGCACAGAAACTATTTACAAGGATATTGCCAGGGTTGGAGAGTTTGAGCTATAGGGAGAGGCTGAATGAGATGGGACTGTTTTCCATGGACCATCGGTGACTAAACGGTGACCTTATGGAGGTTTATAAAATCTTGAAAGGCACAGATAGAATGATGTGGAGGAGCTGGTGTTGGACTAGGGTGGACAAAGTTAAAAATCACACAACACCAGGTTATAATCCAACAGGTTTATTTGGAAGCACTAGCTTTCAGAGTGCTGCTTCTTCATCAAGTGGTTGTATAGAATCAATAGCCAAGGTCTTTTTTCACTGGGTAAGGGAATCCAAAACTACACAGCATTGGTTTAAGGTGAGAGGGAAAAGATTTAAAAGGGATCTAACGGGCAACCTTTTCACACAGAGGGTGGTGCATGTATGGAATAAGCTGCCAGAGCAAGTGGTGGAGGCTGGTTCAACAACAACATATAAAAGACATTTGATTGGGTACATGAATAGGAAGGGTTTAGAGGGTTTATGGACCAAACGCTTGCAAATGGGACTGGGTCAGATTGGGATGTCAGGTTTGTATGGGTTGAAGGACCAAAATAGCCCCTGGATCTGTGCTGTACAACTGTATGGTTCTAAGATCTTTCCATGGATTGCCAACTTGCTATAGTGGAGAGGCTTGAGTGTTCAGTTGAATACTAGCTACCTGATGAAGGAGCAGCACTCTGAAAGCTAGTGCTTCCAAATAAACCTGTTGGACTACAACCTGGTGTTGTGTGATTTTTAACTTTAAACAAATTTAAGACCCTTATACTTTTTGGGAGCAATGATTGTTTTTATCAACTTGGCCAAATTTAAATTAGTCTGATCTGTCTCGCTAAGTTTATTTTCAATGATGTCCAATATTGTGGTTCCCACTGGTTCACAATAATTATACTCCAGCCTTTTTTCTTTGATTTTCAATTCTCACAGCAATTGTCCTGAATTGCTACTAGCTCGATAGAAGTGATGGAAAATCAAAACATTAAGTGTGGGTTACTTCAACTTTCCCTTACTGATGTCTTGATTTATATGTGCAAAAGAGTCATAATCCAAATTAAAATTTATGGATAATTTTGGCACTTCTTCTCAATTAACTAGATCCAACCTTTGGCTTATTGATAGCTGTGTCACCTCTAAGTGAAAATATTGATACTTCAAGCCCCATTCTAATTATTTAACAAATAGTCTACATTGGCACTCACTACAGAGAAACTTTTGCACTGTTGTATAAGGTTCTGGTTTTCAATCAGTTGTTTCATGATTTTTAAGTGGTTTAAGTCACCTCCAGATCCCTGATTCTGGACACTGGACTTATTTAGGGAATGTGAAATGAAGAGGCTGTAGACAGATGTTTCGGGGCAAAAGAATCCCTGCGTTGACTTAAAATAAAAAAGGTAATTTTAATACAAGCAAATAGGTAATGTAATAAAACAAGGAAATTGACACAATCAATGCACAGAACAGTAGAACTCTAAATATACTAATAACTAGGTAACCGCTATAAGAACACTATTCTACTGACACACAGGAAACAACAAGAGTTAATTTTAGAAACAAAAACAGAAATTGCTGGAAAAGCTCCGCAGGGCTGGCAGCATCTATGAAGAGAAATCAAATTAATGTTTCGGGTCCGGTGACCCTTCCTCAGGGTCTTCACAGATGCTGCAAGACTTGCTGAGCTTTTCCAGCAATTTTTGTTTTTGGTTCTGATTTATACAGCATCCACAGTTCTTTCGGTTTTTATTCATGGTTTAATTTCAGACTCTTTAATCAGAATTCCTACACTTGGGTCCCAATGCACTGTGTACCCCTCCCTGCTAACTAGGTCGGAAGTTTGGGGTCTCAGGAATTTATATTTACCACTCAAAACTTGGTTTTGAAGTGTGCCCAGTTGCTGAGGTTCTTGCTGTCAGCTCCCTTGATTTGGAACCGGCCTGTGCCTGGAAGATTTTGTTCAGATAGCGCTGGTTGGCATCTCCCTTCCTCGGTGCCCTTTGTTCTGATGATACTCTTGGTTCAGCTTCCCAATTAAGTTTCTTTGTTTGGCCTCTGTATTCAGCTTCTCTTGGTCTTGCTTTAGAAGCTGTTTGTTGGTGGTGAAAGCCTTTTGGGAAGCTGTTTTGTGCAGATGCTTGATGTTGAAAAAGACTCTCCTCCTCAGGTAAGATTGAGGATAGCAGTTATATTGGCTGTGTGCCCCCTTATCTTCCTTCATATTTGTAGATTTCCTTTAGCTCTTGATTTTCTATCCTGAGGTTAATTGGCATTCCGATGGTTAGAGTATGTGTGAATGGGTTTTGATCGAGGTTGAATGTCCAGTATCTCTGTACATCCAATTTTGTCTGCGCTGAGTAGCCGAGGTGTAAAAGCTGTCTCACTCTTGCATCTGTTGGTTTTGGCTGATTGTTCTTTTGGAGAGGAGGTGTAAATTGGGATTCCAGGCTGAACAATAGTCTCAGAAAGCAATCTCCATTTCCAGGCTTGTTGGTTGTGCATTTTCAATTAGACAGGCAGGAGCCTGGAAGAACACAGTAAGCCAGGCAGCATCAGGAGGTGGAGAAGTCAACATTTCAGGTAGAACCCTTCTTCAGTCCCCGAAACATCGACTTCTCCACCTCCTGATGCTGCCTGGCTTGCTGTGTTCTTCCAGCCTTCTGCCTGTCTACTTTGGATTCCAGCATCTGCAGTTTTTTTGTCTCTAGCCAAGGTTATGTATTTCCTGCCGACTCATTCTAGCTCTCATTTACCTTTTTAAAAGTTTTGAAAAGTCCAGGGTTTTGTCCAGAATTTTGGATATTGGGATTTTTGATTGATCTGAAAAATTGGTGCCATCATTTAGATGAGATTTTAAACCATGATGCTGTCTATTTCCTCAGATGGTGTTAATGGGTCCCTTTTTGTGTCATGGCTGATTATAGCTTTCAGTTAGAGATTAAAAAAAACTGCAGATGCTGGAATCCAAAGAGACAAACAGGAGGTTGAAAGACAGCAACTCAGGCAGCAACATTTTGGGAGTAACCCTTCTTCAGGAATGGAGGTGGGGTTAAGGGGAGCTGCAGATAAAGAGGGCGTGGGAGATGGTTTTGGATGGAGTGGTGAGGTAGTGATAGGTGAACATAGAGAGTGGGTACAATCCAGGTCTGTCTCACCTGTCTCTCCTCCAACCTACTTTACTGCTTCTGGTGTTCCCGATGTGGTCTTCTCTACATTGGTGAGACCAAACGGAAATTCAGGGCATGTTTTGCTGAGCGTCTCAGCTGGGTCCACAAGGGTCAGCCTGACCTCCCAGTCACTGCCCATTTCATTTCTCTTTCCCATTATCTCTTCGACACATCCATCCTCAGTCTCCTCCATTGCCACAGTGAATCAGCAAATTGGTGAAATAACACCTTATCTTCAGCCTGAGCAGCCTACAGCCCGAACGACTGAGTTCTCCAATTTCAAATAACATCCCCTTCCACCCCCTGACTCCCTTTTCAGCCCCTCCTCCTCCCTTCCATTCCTCTGACCAACTCTTCCTTCTGGCCACCAACCGGATTCATTCCTCCCATCGACCAAACTGGTCATATCCACTGCCTGTGTTCACCTATCACTACCTCACCACACCCAAAACTCTCCAATACCCGTCTTTATCTGCAGCTCCTCCACCCCCACTCCAGTCCTGAAGAAGGGTTATACCTGAAACATTGACTTTTCCACTTCCTGATGCTGCCTGGTTTGCTGTGTTCTTCCAGCCTCCTGCTTGTCTACTAATTATTGATGTCAACTCAGAATACTTTAAACATTATCTGATCATTTATCACATTACTGTTTGTTGGAAACAAAAACAGAAGTTCCTGGAAAAGCTCAGCAGATAGAGTCATAGAGATGCACTCTCTAATTCTAGACTCCCCCACCCCAGGGAAAATACTTTGTCTATTTATCCTATCCATGCCCCTCATAATTTGTAAACCTCCATAAGGTCACCCCTCAACCTCCGCCATTCCAGGGAAAACAGCCCTAGCCTATTCAGACTCACCCTATAGTTCAAATCCTCCAACCCTGGCAACATCCTTGTAAATCTTTTCTGAACCCTTTCAAATTTCACAACATCTTTCTGATAGGAAAGAGACCAGAATTGCATGCAATATTCCAAAAGTGGCCTAATCAATGTCCTGTACAGCCACAACATGACCTTCCAACTCCTGTACTCAATACTCTGACCAATAAAGGATAGCATGCCAAACGCCGCCTTCATTATCCTAGCTACCTGTGACGTCACTTTCAAGGAGCTATGAATCTGCACTCCAAGGGCTCTTTGTTTAGCAACAATCCCTAGGACCTTACCATTAAGTGTATAAGTCCTGCTAAGATTTACTTTCCCAAAATGCAGCACCTTGCATTTATCTGAATTAAACTCCATCAGCTACTTCTCAGCCCATTGGCCCATCTGATCAAGATCCTGTTGTAATCTGAGGTAACCTTCTTCGTTATCCACTACACCTCCAATTTTGGTGTCATCTGCAAACTTACTAACTGTACCTCTTTATGCTCACATCCAAATCATTTATATAAATGACGAAAAGTAGTGGACCCAGCACCGATCCTTGTGGCACTCCACTGGTCACAGGCCTCCATCTGGCAGCATTTGTGAAGATAAATGTTTCAAGTCTGGTGACCTTTCATCAGACCTTCCTTGGGTCTCAGGAAGGATCACTGGACCTGAAACATTAACTTTGATTTCTCTTCACAAATGCTGGCAGACCTGCTGAGCTTTTCCAACAATTTCTGTTTTTGTTTCTGATTTACAGCATCTGCAGTTCTTTCGGTCTTTACTGTTTGTGGCTCTTGCTGTCGTCAGATTAATTGCCATGTTGTCCACGTAACAGTGACTTCACTTCAAAAATACAGGTTATTCTTTTCTGATTAACTTTTTTTTCTCTTTCAGGGGCATTCAGCTGAAATCATCTCTTTGTCATTTAATACAACAGGGGATAAGATTATCACAGGTTCCTTTGACCATACTGTTTCTGTGTGGGATGTGGGATCTGGCAGGTGGGTAAACTGCTTAATCAGAAAACATCAGTCTGCAATTTTAATAATGTAAGTTTTGAACACCTTTACAGCATTTAAATTGAAATTCTTTATTTCTAATGTAACCTATAGTGTCTTATATTTTTGCACAAATTATGGAAAACATAATTTCAGCATAAGCCCTTAGGTTGTAACAGCACCCACATACCATCAATGCAAAAATAACTATTTATCTCTACTTTTCTCACGTGCTGACCTTTCTATCCCCTTTTATTTTGTTTTGTCCCAATATTTCCAATAGTTTAATATTGCATATCTTTTATTACATTTCAATCATCTTAGTGGCCTTGTTAGTCAAGGACAGTATAATGGTGGCTGAAAGAACTTTTGACGAGGACTTGTCAACTGAGGTAGTGTGGCTGAAGTTAAAATCAGGAGAGGAGAGGTCACACTGCTTGGAGTTTTTTTTTGGCCTCCGCAGAGTTCCAGGGAGGTGGAGAAGAGGATTGGCAAAATTATTTTGGGTAGGAGTGAAAGGAACAGTGTGGTCATTATGGGGTCTTTAACTTCCCCAAATTGACTGGAAATGCTATAACTCTAATACGTCGGATAGATCAGTTTTTGTCCAACGTCTACAGGAAGGCTTCCTGACACATTATGTCGAAGGGCCGACAAGACGGGAGGCCACACTGGATCTGGTGCTTGGTAATGAATCAAGTGTTTGATTTAGTTGTAGGTGAGCACTTTGGAGAGAGTGACCATAATTCAGTTACGTTTAGTTTAGCGATGGAAAGGGATAGGTACATGCCATAGGTCAAGAGTTATCAGTGGGCAAGGGCAATTATAATGCGATTAGGCAAGAATTAGGATGCATAGAATGGGGTAAAAAAATGCAGGGGATGCAGAAAATGGAAATGTGGAGCCGGTTTAAGGAACAGATATTGCATGTCCTTGATAGGTATGTCCCTGTCAGGCAGGAAGGAAGTAATAAGGTAGGAGAACCGTGGTTTACTACAGAAATTGCATCCCTTGTTAAGTGGAAGAAGGAGGCTTATGTGTTGATGAGACAACATGGTTCAGATGAGGCAATGGCAGTTACAGATCAGCTAGGAAGGATTTAAGGAGAGAGTTAAGAAGAGCAAGCGGGGACATGAGCAGTCTTTAGCAAATAGAATAAAGGAGAACCCTAAAGCTTTGTGAGGAATAAAAGGATGACTAGGGTAGGAATAGGGCCAGTCAAAGACAGAACTGGGAAGTTGAGTGTGGACCCTGTGGAGATTGGAGGGGTGCTAAACGAACATTTCTCATTGGTTTTCACTCAGGAAAGGGAGAATATTATAGAGGAGGAGAATGAGATACGAGATATTAGACTAGAAAGGATCGATGTTAGTTACGAAGAGATGTTATGAATTCTAGAAGGAGTGAAAGTAGACAAGTCCTCTGGGCCAGATGGGATTTATCTGCGGATTCTTTGGGAAGCTAGGGAGGAGATAGCAAAGCCTTTGGCTTTGATCTTTGAGTTGTCATTGTCTACAAGTTTAGTACCAGTGGAGTGGAAGATTGCAAATGTTGCGCCCTTGTTCAAGAAGGGCATTAGCGATGACCCAAGTAATTATAGATCAGTGAGCCTTACTTCTGTTGTAGGAAAGGATAATAAGAGATAAGATTTATAATCATCTAGCAAGAAACAATTTTGATTTCGGATAGTCAACATGGTTTCATCAAGGGCAGGTCATGTCTTACAAACCTCATTGAGTTTTTTGAGAAGGTGACGAAGCATGTAGATGAGGGTAGGGCAGTTGAGGTGGTATACATGGACTTCAGTAAAACCTTTGATAAGTTTCCACATAGTAGGCTGTTGGAGAAAATACAGAGGCATGGAATTGAGGGTGATTTAGCAGTTTGAATTAGAAATTGGCTTTCTGAAAGAAGACAACGGGTGGTGGTTGATGGAAAATATTCAGCCTAGAGTCCGGTCACTGGTGGTGTGCCACAATGGTCTGTTCTGGGACCACTGCTGTTTGTCATTTTTAAAAATGACTTAGATGCAGGCATAGGTGGATGGATTACTAAATTTGTAGATGACACTAACGTCGGTAGAGTAGTTGACAGTTTGGAAGAATGTTACAGGTTGTAGGGGGACTTGGGTAAACCGCAGAATTGGGCTGAGAGGTGGCAAATGGTGTTCAATGCAGCTAACTGTGAGGTAATTCACTTTGTGAAGAATAACAGAAAGGCAGAGTACTGGGTCAATGGAAAGATTCTTGGTTGTGTGGATGTCCAGAGTGATCTTGGATCCATGTACATAGATCCCTGAAAATTGCCACCCAGGTTGATAGTGCTGTTAAGAAGGCATAGGGTGTGCTGGTTTAACTGGTAGAGGGACTGAGTTCCGGAGCTGTAATATCATACTGCTACAAAACGCTAACGCGGCTGCACTTAGAATATTGTGTACGGTTCTGCTCGCCATATTTCGGGAAGGATGTGGAAGCAATGGAAAAGGTGCAGAGGAGATTTACCAGGATATTGCCTGGTTTGGAGGGAAGGTCTTATGAGGAAAGGCTGTGAGACTTGGGTCTATTCTCATTGGAAAGAAGAAGGCTAAGAAGGGATTTGATAGAGACATACAAGATGATCAGAGGATTGGATAGGGTAGACAGTGAAAGTCTTTTTCCTAGGATGATGATGTCAGCTTGTACAAGGGAGCATAGCTACAAAATGAGGGGTGATAGATTTAAGACAGATGTCAGAGTCAGGTTCTTTACTCAGAGAGTGGTCAGGGTGTGGAATGCCCTGCCTGCCAATGTAGTTAACTCTGCCACAATAGGGAGATTTAAACAATCCTTGGATAAGCACATGGATGATGATGGGATCGTGTAGGGGGACGGACTTAAATTAGTTCACAGGTCAGCGCAACATTGAGGGCCAAAGGACCTGTCCTGCGCTGTATTGTTCTATGTCCTTTGTTCTACATTCTATCTTCTGAAAAGAAGAGACACAAATATCATTCGTTATATTTCCTTGTACATAAAAACATTAGTTAAGTAGAACAAATATTTTAAAAATAATTCCTTTTAGAAATCCATACTGATTGACCCTGTTTAGAACATGCCTTTCTAAGTGTTCACTAACTGCTTCATATATTATAGCCCAGAATAATCGTAACTTAAAATTATTTGGCCGATAATTTATTTGTTTATTCCTTTTTCTGTTCTTCCTTTTCTGCAACAGGAGTTTAACACTTGTTCATGTTGGATCAATACAGAAAGTATTAACTAGCTGTTTTTAATTCTCTGATCTTTTAGGAGAATGCACACACTGATTGGACATCGAGGAGAGATCAGCAGTGCACAGTTTAATTGGGATTGTACACTCATTGCTACTGGATCAATGGACAAAACCTGCACAGTAAGATACTCACTAAATGATCCTCACAGCTTTATGAAGGAAATGACACTGGTTTCAGACTGTGGATCTGAATTTAATTTTCAATTTAAAAGTTTGTCTCATTTTTAAAATTAATATAATGAAATTAAAAATAAATCGTATAGCCATCTGATTTTGCCAACTGCAACTTGCCACCACTGGCTAGTTTCCTCCATTGTCTCTAATTTACCATGCTGCATTTCCTACACCAATTATTGGAAACCAGGCATTTCTTCTATTAAATATTGGAAAGTTTGCAGCTCTATTCTTTGTTCCTCAGCATCAACTCAGCTTCTTTAGCCATTGATTTACTAATTGCTCCTCTTTATTTTCTGAGGTTGGAACTGACAATTCACAACCTCAATATATTCTATTTGACCCTGAGCTGAACTTCCGACTCCATTAGCAAGTCTTACTTTGTAGTATTATTCCTTGTTCTGATCGTTTTCTACTCAATCTGGTATTCAGGCCTTGTTTAAGCCCACCTTTGACAGTTCTAATCTTTTCCTGGCTAGTCTCCCATCTCTGTAAATTTGATGTTATCTACATCTTGCCAATATCAGGGTCTCACACCAAATCCCATCCAGTCACCACTCATCATCCCTGTTCTTGCTGATATACATGGTTTCCATTCCAACAATGTATCATCTTTAAAAATCTCATCTTTATATTTAAATTCCTCAGTGACCTTGCCTGTTCTTACTTTTGTAATCTCTTCTAGTCCTACAATCTTCTGATTATTCCTGCAAATCCTGCATATCCTCAATTTTTACCTTTTCCCCATTAGTCACTGTTACTTCAGTTAAGCTCAAGAATTCCCCTCCCAACTCTTTTCACTTGATTATTCCATTAGGTCTATTCTGTTAGGTCGTTGCATAGAATCTATGTCTTTGACCAGTCTTTAAGTCACTTGTCTGGGTAACCATTTTTGTGCCTCTCTGTTAAATTTAATTTGGTGATAATCCCGTGATGGGCTTTGGGAAGGTTTTACTACGTTAATGCTGCTTTATAAAAACAAGTTTCGGTTGTTAAAGGTATTTCCTATCATTTAATTTCTGCCATTTTATTTGATTAATAATTTCTCTTAAACCGTAAGTATTAGAAACTACAGGTTAAGTATGTTAGCTATTGGCACAGCAGATTCCTGCCAATTTACTGTATCATATGGTTCATATCCGCAGTTTTCTCTTGTGGTGACATCTGACATTGATTAGTGTGTTGTACATGGGATTAGCAAGAATATACAAGAAGTTTTCATGCAGACTCTTGTACACCTTCCAGCAGTATTGCTGGAACCTAGAGTGTAGGTTGCTAGTTTTCTGAGAGAATGGTGTGTATCAAATGAAAACTGAGGATAAGAAAAGTGTAAATTCTGAACCCTGCATCATAATGTTACTGTGGTCCTATGTTTTTGCATTATCATGAAGTAATTTTTTGATGGTAGTCAGGGAAAGAAGAAATTGTCCCATATATCATAGTATAGAACTGTTAGAGGTAGAAATTGGATCTTGTTCTGTTTTGGAGAAAGTGAGGACTGCAGATGCTGGGGATCACAGCTTAAAAATGTGTTGCTGGAAAAGCGCAGCAGGTTAGGCAGCATCAAAGGAGAAGGAGAATCGATGTCTCGGGCATAAGCCAATGTCGATTCTCCTTCTCCTTTGATGTTGCCTGACCTGCTGCGCTTTTCCAGCAACACATTTTTAAACTCTTGTTCTGTTTTCCAAGAGTAAGGTGATTGCCATGAGTCCTGATTTAGGCATCCATTTGCCTTCCTTGCAGTTCACCTGAAATAATACTGATCAGAAATTTGATTGAACCATTTGTCATGTGGTGAGAGTGGCTACTGAACAGGCATTAGACCTTTGAATGTGCTATTGAAGGGTCTAGCACAGGCTTCTTTTCCTGAAATGAACTGACCTGAACAGTATCGTTGACGGCCCTGCTCCAGTCATGTTTCTTGGCGTGGAAATAGTATAGTTAATGTTGACCCACCACCCTATCTTCTGAAATTTCAGTTTCAAGCCATTTTATGTACCTGCCGGTGCATTGGCAAAACCTTTGAGCAGATTAACTGCCTGCTCCATCAGTTGAAATGCAGAACAAGAAATTTTGTATTTCTTTCATTAAACAAGCATTCAGCAATTAATTAATTTGATTCATGACTGTTGATTATTCTCTAGCTTTGGGATGCTGTCAGTGGAAAATGTGTGGCAACATTGTCTGGACATGAAGATGAAGTACTGGATGTTTGCTTTGATTACACAGGGCAGCTTATAGCGACTGCATCAGCCGATGGTAGGTACACTAAAGTTGGATTCATAAAGGAAAAAGTGTGTTCATTATACTTATTTTGTGTGTTGGTGTGTCATGCCCCTTTTTCAGTGGAATATAATCACTTAGACTGTGTAACAAATTTTATAAGGTAGAATGCAGGAGATGATGTGATATATTTGATACCGGATTATAATGTAAAAGCCCATCCTGCTTTTCTGAGGAAAAGCTGCATTGTGGATGTCAGCTTGCATTGCTCGCTTGGAGCCCTCCGTTGCCTAAGGCACACTCAATTACATTCCCTCTGTTCTCTTGAACACGAATTGGCACTATCTTGACTCAGCAACGTAACCAACAAGTGATGTCAGGATTTCAATTTAGGTAAAGCCCCATCCTGGTTATGCCTACATGTTCACTCTTGAGAAAAGAGTATGTGAGTACGCAGCAGCGTTATTGAAAGGGCCAGGCACCTTGATTGAAAAAATATTCCAAAAATGTAGTTTCATTGCAAAGTATCTGAAAGTACTCTGGTGTTTTTTAGGGGTGCTTGGGTGAATTTTTCATTGAATATTACTGCATCCTCATTGATGACAAAAGATTAGGTTGTCTGTCCACATAAAAGTATGGGAGCAGTTGTGACAATGCCTTTGAATCTGCAGCATGACAAAGAATGCATGGAATAGAAATTTGGATGAGAGAGAGCAAACTCAAGCTTATTATTGGTTTCTGATGTAATCCCTATCTGTTTCTAAAAGCCAGATGAAGCCTGGGAGCAGCTAATACTTTGACTTAATCTTTGGTAGATAATTATGAATTTTGTCATAATCTAATTTGCAATTAATGATAAGAAATGTTCTTGCTTTTATTGCATTTGTTTTTATACATTTATGCTATTTGTCCAGAGAATTCATAAAGCTAAATATGTTCACTCTTTACTTGAAGGTACTGCGAGAGTTTATAGTGCAGCAAGTCGCAAATGTATGGCGAAGCTAGAAGGTCATGAAGGGGAAATCTCCAAGGTAAGTTTAAGAAAACTGGCTGAAGAATTATTCCATAAAAGATAAGGTTATAAGTGTAATTTGCCTTGTGCCGAAAACTGGCAGAACAATTGCTTCAAACATTGGCTCATTAAGACAAATTTACCTTCAGGCTTCATGTTGCTCATGTCTGCAAATGGAGTGACGCTTAAATTCATCCAACGCAAATATGGATAAGCTCTTACATAGAGCTAGCAATTCAGTCTAGTCTTGGGGTGTGCTCAGACGCAGCAACAAACCAGAAGCGTTTTGGTGGGCCACAGAAGTGCATTCCTGTTTCTCCAAATTGTTGAGTCTCCTCCACTGGTTTTTTTGAGGATGGAAGTTTGGGCCACTCAATTTCATACAATGATGCAGGCAGACATGGGTGCAGGGAGGAATACATCTGCTGGAGAATAAAATGCCGAAGGAGGTTTAATGACCTGAACGAAGCAGGAATGGTGAGTGGCAACACTCAAGTATGCCCTGATCTTCATCTTCTCACAATCCCTCTTATTCTGCTTTCAAGCCAACTTCAGCACATCACTCTTTGTATTAACTTATTTTGTATGCACAGCCTGCCCTCCCTACTAAGACACTTCTTGCATCCACATATGACCATGCACCATAGCTACTAATCATCATTTTGATATAGTACTATGTATATCTCTCAAAGCGATCCTCCACAAATGTTGGCTATCCACCTTCTCAAAAATTTTACATGCTTATAGGTCTCTTCTTCCTTGCCATAGAAGAGAGCGCAGAAACCAGGGAAAAGCAGGTAAATGGAAATGGCTGCCCAGTCATCTCCGTAATAACAACAATGGAGGAACAGGTGCTGAAGACAAGGCAAAATTTGGAATGACTAACACTAGAAATGGGATCTCCCATTTAACCAGTGATAAAATTGAATAACAACCACATGGCATGCAACACCTACTCAATGTGACTTTATATCAGAAGCCATTGAAATGTGATGTGTGCAATTATTAATTATCACCCTCTTACCTCTGACAATACAATTATGTTCTTTACCTTCCATGGCTGTTCAGCGTCCCATAAAAGGTGGTACTTGAAGAGGGTGAAGAATCTTCAGAGATATTCACTCAGGCTGAGGATTGAAACTTTGCACACTGCTCACCAGCTTATACACACATTTCAGTGGAAGCACAAGACATTTTGTTAGCAATATATCCTTTAAGCATATAGCCAAACCAGACATTCCCATGAAGGCTGAGAACAAGTCAGTCCTTTTAAGTTACCACATGTACACAGTTGGACAAAAATATTATTAGGACCTTAGCTTTATAGGCAGCGTACAACAAAAAAAAGGGAGTGTTGATTGCTGGGAACTCACAGGGTATCTCTCACATCACAAGTGAGCAGGAGCAAGTGGTAAAAACAAGGCTAATGAGGATTCCAATTGAAAGGCACAGGATGCTCAAGTTCTATTCTGTGAATGCAAAGGCTAATCCACGGCACTGTTGGTGGAGAGGAAATCTCTGGAGCAACATTGAGACAGTAGTGAGGTTTTGATAAAGTGTCTAGCTGTAGTCAGCAAGATTGGAGATGTATTGGAAGAGTCTGTCTTTAGTATGAACGCCATGGTGTTTGTACTGATATCTACATGCATGGAAAGATTGATAGCTTTCATGGAGGATCAATCCAACATTCAGCCAAATGTATGCTGGTCAGTGGACTCCACATTTAATTTGTCACATTAATCAGGGTTGACGAAGACTTAAACTTGCCTATTCAACAAAATGCTCACCAGTTCATTGTTAGAGGAAAGGTGAAAGAGGTCTATGGGAGGAAAAATAAAGGGAGTAACATTAACATAGGAACTTTGCTCAATTGCTGCCTTACATTGCTCATTTTGACTGTTACGTACTGACTCCTACACAGATGACTATGGCTGACCCTGCAAATCCAAGGCTGGATGTAGTTAGAAATTGTTGGCAGGGCTCCATAGCTAATAGGACATCAACCATGAGCATTGATCAGTCACAGCAAGGAAATGAGAGCCTGGCTCGACCTCTGCTGAAGTCACATGTATAACACCACATGCAATAGTTGAGAAAGGAATAAAAGGGATTGTAGTTGCACAGGTATATTTACATTAGTGTTTAATACAATGCTAATACCAATTTTCTGCTCATTTTGATTAGTTCACTTCCCCAAATTGCCCATTTTCTCATACTTACTAGAACAAACTCTGTCTTGTGAAGAGTTAAAGATGAACAATGGGTAATTTCGAATGGGACTAATTGTTGATTGTGGAACTGCTTTGCACAAGAGGTGGGAGGTGGTGAAGTGGGTTCAGAGTGGAGTATGAAGGTGGCTGGAGTGCTTTGATTGCGATAGTCCTGTAGAGCTAGACAGTATGGCAAATGCAAGCACCCACTTATTCTGGCTGGAAAGAGCAGTTGAGAATTTTGTATAGGTCCTGTCAAACATTGATCATCACCATATTGTGAGACTGAAAATATAACATGCAGATTTCTGCAAGGAGACAGAGGCAAGAAAAAAATGAAATGTGGTGTTGACTTTGACCGGCCCTAGTTTTGCATGACATTCTGATCCACTTAACTGGAGATTTTGTTCCAGGAGACTGCAAATGTCTGTGATCACCTGAAAGAAAACTCTGATTCTCCTGACGCACTGCTGCTCAATCAGTCGTTGGGTTGCTGCTGGCTTCTCAGTCTTTTCTCAACATTAAAGTTAGAAATCACACAACACCAGGTTATAGTCCAACAAGTTTAATTAGAAGCACTAGCTTTCAGAGCACTGCTCCTTCATCAGGTAGTTGTGGAGGACACTATTGTCAGACAGAATTTATAGCAAAAGTTTACAGTGTGATGTAACTGAAATTATACATTGAAAAATACCTTGATTGTTTGTTGAGTCTTTCATCTGTGCGAATACCATGATAGTTTCACTTCTTTCATGTGTAAAGCACAAAACATTTTTTTAAAAAAGTTACATTCTCAGGTTAACTGTAACAATTGGTGTTAGCCAGACAATATGTTGAAGGCTAACACCAATTGTTACTGTTAACCTGAGAATGTAACTTCTAAAAAAATGTTTTGTGATTTACACACGAAAGAAGTGAAACTATCATGGTATTCACACAGATCAAAGACTCAACAAACAATCAAGGTATTTTTCAATGTATAATTTCAGTTACATCACACTGTAAACTTTTGCTATAAATTATGTGTCTTACAATAGTGTCCTCCACGACCACCTGATGAAGGAGCGGCGCTCCGAAAGCTAGTGCTTCCAATTAAACCTTTTGGATTATAACCTGGTGTTGTGCGATTTTTAACTTTGTACACCCCAGTCCAACACTGGCATCTCCAAATCATTTCCACAACGTAATATCAATACTGTTAACCATACATAACCCACTCATCTTTTACATTAAAATTCTTCCCATTGTCTCATTTACAATACTAAAGAAAACAAGATTATTTATGAAACAGCAGCAGTTAATTAATGGTGATGAAATAATGTCATGAAGTGGAATAACAATGAAAACAATGTTTATAGGTATTGCATGGTATGACTATTACTTATAACTTTTCTCATTCTTGCAGCCATGTGTGTATCAGTGTCATAGGTTGGTGGCACAAGTAAAGATATTACGGCCAGTGAACGTAGGATAATGATTTCAGTTAACACCATTATCCTCAAGATAACTGTTTCCCATATGTTGTTTGTTCAATATTTCTGCACAGTTGCCTCGAAGCTTTAGAGCTGTTTAACTTTGAAATGTTTGAAGTAGTTCTTAATCCGATATAAATCTTTATTTCAGCATTAATAAATGAGTGTAAATGTCACGACTGAGTAATGGTGACGTTTACATTTTTTTTATCTCTCTAAAAATCCCAGGGAAGATTTTCTTTCAATTTATTGCAATTCTTTGAGGAGGTAACATGCAGTATAGATAAAGGGATCCATTATATGTAATATATTTTGATTTCTAAATAGTGTTTGACAAGGTAGTGCACACAGATTAATATATGAATGGTGATAGTTTGTAAAGGAGGAGGTGTAACAAGACCTGCATGTCCTTGTACACCAGTCATACATGCAGCAGATGATGAAGAAGGAAACGGGTATGTTGGCCTTCAAAGTGAGAGGATTTGTGTACAGGAGCAGGAGCTGCAATTGTCCAGAACTTTGGTGAAACCACACCTGGAGTGTTTTGTGCAGTTTTGGTCTCCTTATCTGAGGAAGGGTGTTCTGGCTATGGAGGGAATGCAAAAAAGGTTAACCGGACTGATTCATGAAACGGCAGGACTGACCTGTGAAGAAGGATGTATTTGTTCGGACTACATTCACTGGAGTTTAGAAGATTGAAGGGGAATCTCATAGAAGGCTTCAGTAGGACTAGACAGGTGAAATGCAAGGATGTACCTAATGACTATGGGGACCAGAATTAGGTGTCACAGTTTAAGGCAATGGGATAGACCATCTAGAACTGACATGAGGAAAACCTATTGGAAGGATGTTGTGAAATTTGAAACGGTTCAGAAAAGTTTTCAAGGATGTTGCCAGGGTTGGAGGATTTGAGCTACATTGAGAGTTTTAATAGGCTGGGGCTGTTTTCCCTGGAGTGTCAGAGACTGTGGGGTGACCTTAAAGAGGTTTATAAAATCACGAGGGGCGTGGATAGGGTAAAGAGACAAGGTCTTTCCATGGGGTGGGGGAGTCCAGAACTACAGGGTGTAGGTTTAGGGTGAAAGGGAAAAGATATAAAAGAGAGCTAAGAGGCAACTTATCCATACAGAGGAAGATTCGTGTAAGGAGTGAGCTGCAGAGGAAGATGTACAGCACGGAAACAGACATTTCCGTCAACCTCATCCATGTCAACCAGATATTCCAACCCAATCTAGTCCCACCTGCCAGCACCTGGCCCATATCCCTCCAAATCCTTCCTATTCATATACCCATTCAGATGCCTTTTAAATGTTGCAGTTGTACCAGCCTCCACCACATCCTCTGGCAGCTCATTCTATACGTGTACCATCCTCTGAGTGAAAAAGCTGCCTTTTAGGTCTCTTTTATATCCTTTCCCTCTCCCCCTAAACCTGTGCCCTCTAGTTCTGGATTCCCCCACACCAGGGAATAGACTTAACAATTTATCCTATCCATGCCCCTCATGATTTTATAAACCTCTATAAGGTCACTCCTCACCCTCTGACGCTCCAGGGAAAACGGCCCCAGCATATTCAACCTCTCCCTATAGCTAAAATCCTCCAATCCTGGCAACATCCTTGTAAATCTTTTCTGAACCCTTTCAAGTTTCACAACGTCTTTCCGATAGGAAGGAGACCAGAATTGCATGCAATATTCCAACAGTGGGTAAAAACAAGGACTGTAGATGCTGGAAACCAGAGTCTAGATTAGAGTGGTGCTGGAAAAGCACAGCAGTTCAGGCAGCATCCGAGGAGCAGTAAAATTGACGTTTTGGGCAAAAGCCCTTCATCAGGAATACAGGCAGAGAGCCTGAAGGGTGGAGAGATAAGTGAGAGGAGGGTGGGGTGGGGAGAAAGTAGCATAGAGTACAATAGGTGAGTGGGGGAAGGGATGAAGGTGATAGGTCGGGGGGGGGAGGGTGGAGTGGATAGGTGGAAAAGAAGATAGGCTGGTAGGACAAGTCATGGGACAGTGCTGAGCTGGAAGTTTGGAACTGGGGTGAGGTGGGGAAAGGGGAAATGTTGAAGTCTACATTGATGTCCTGTGGTTGAAGTATTCCAAGGCGGAAGATGAAGTGTTCTTCCTCCATGCATCTGGTGGTGAGGGAGCGGCGGTGAAGGAGGCCCAGGACATTCATGTCCTCGGCAGAGTGGGAGGGGGAGTTGAAATGTTGGGCCACAGGGCGGTGTGTTTGATTGGTGCGGGTGTCCCAGAGATGTTCCCTAAAGCGCTCTGCTAGTTTGCGTCCAGTCTCCCCAATGCAGAGGAGACCGCATCTGGGGCAACGGATACAATAAATGATATTAGTGGATGTGCAGGTAAAACTTTGATGGATGTGGAAGGCTCCTTTAGGGCCTTGGATGGAGGTGAGGGAGGAGGTGTGGGTGCACATTTTGCAATTCCCACGGTGGCAGGGGAAGGTGCCAGGACGGGAGGGTGGGTTGTTGGGGGACATGGACCTGACCAGGTAGTCACGGAGGGTCTTTGCAGAAGGTGGAAAGGGGTGGGGAGGTATTCCAACAGTGGCCTAACCAATGACCTGTACCGCCGTAACATGACCTCCCAACTCCTGTACTCAATACTCTGACCAATAAATGAAAGCATACCAAATGCCTTCTTCACTATTCTATCTACCTGCAACTCCACTTTCAAGGAGCTATGAACCTGCACCCCCAAGGTCTCTTTGTTCAGCAACACTCCCTAGAGCCTTACTATTAAGTATATAAGTCCTGCTAAAATTTGCTTTTCCAAAATGCAGCACCTCGCATTTGTCTGAATTAAACTCCATCTGCTACTTCTCAGCCCATTGGCCCATTTGATCAAGATCCCGTTGTAATCTGAGGTAAACTTCTTCACTGTCCACTGCACCTCCAATTTTGGTGTCATCTGCAAACTTACTAACTGTACCTCTTATGCTTGCATCCAAATCATTTATGGAAATGACAAAAAGTAGTAGACCCTGCACCACTCCTTGTGGCACTCCACTGGTCACAGGCCTCCGGTCTGAAAAACAACCCTCCACCACCCTCTGTCTTCTACCTTTGTGCCAGTTCTGTATCCAGATGACTTGTTCTCCCTGTATTCCATGAGATCTAACCTTGCTCACCAGTCTCCAATGGGGAACCTTGTCAAATGCCTGACTGAAGTCCATATAGATCACATCTACCGCTCTGCCCTCATCAATCCTCTTTGTTACTTCATCAAAAAACTCAATCAAGTTTGTGAAACATGATTTCCCACACATTAAGCCATGTTGACTATTCCTAACCACTCCTTGCCTTTCCAAATGCATGTACCTCCTGTCCCTCAAGATTCCCTCCAAAACATGCCCACCACCGACATCAGGCTCACTGGTCTATAGTTCCCTGGCTTGTCCTTACTACCTTTCTTAAACAATGTCCTGAAAGATCAAATGTGCTGCTCTATTTTCTATGTTTCTATAAAAGCTCATAGGTTTGGGGTAATACATTAACATGGACAAAGTTTGGATGAAGGTTTGTTTTGTCTCAGGGTAGTGAATCTGTGGAATTCTATCCCACAGAGGGATGTGGAGGTTGGATTGTTAAGTATACTCAAAACTAATAGAGACAGATTTTTAATCAGTAAGGGAATCAAGGATTATCGGATTAAGCAGCGCTCTTTCTAATTTTCTCCCCAGCTGCATGACAGGACTTCCAGAACCTAAAGTCAATGTCATGATCCATGTGGAACCTTGAAGTAAGCAAGTGCTCAGTTTAGGGGGAACATAGAGGGTAAGGCAGGGATTATGTGGCATACACAGCAACACTTGTTGCTTGGGAAAAAAAAATAACTCCAAGAAATCCACTTGGAGTCTTCACAAACCAAGCCAAGCAGCATGATTAAAAAAAAACATGATTGACTTGATGACATTTGTATTTTAACTGTAAAAATGCCATTGTTAATCTAGAGTCTTTTTGGCAATGTTAGTATTTGCAGTCACATGGATGCAATATTGTTCTAACGTTGCAGTGCTTTTGTCAGATTTGTTTCAATCCTCAGGGCAGTCGCATTCTTACTGGCAGTTCTGATAAGACATCCAGGCTCTGGGATCCTCGCACAGGCCAGTGCCTTCAGGTGTTAGAAGGTCATACTGATGAAATTTTTTCATGTGCTTTTAACTATGAAGGGAATGCCATCATCACAGGTATTATATGAAAGGATAATTGAATAATATTAATGTTAATTTCTTTGCCGTCATGATAATAAAAGCAAATTTAATAGTAACTTTCAAAAGGAAAGTGAATATATACTTCGAAAGAAAACCTTGCAAGCTATGGGATCAGATCAGGGAAGTAAATTGATAGCTGTTCCAAAATGTTAGCCCAGGCACAATGGGCTGAATAGTCTCTATATGCTGGATGATTCCAAGAATGTCTTTTTTTTTTCTGCTCCTTCCTATGCCCCTAGAAAGCACAACAAGGTTCTTTCCTAATTAATGGTGCAGGAAAGTTTGAACTGTACGTCTTTATTGATCCACTAATATGTCCTACATTTCAAAAGTGACTACATGTCAAAAGTATTTCATTAGTTTTGAGGTATCTAGTTGTCATGAAAAGTGTTGTAGAAATGCAGGTTTTTCATTTTCTTTTTTACCTGAACTTGATCAGTAGTGGAAAGACAGGTCCTTTACATTGAGCCAGTTGAGACAAGCAAACTATTCAATTCTCTATTAGATTGCATCCTTCAAATCACCGCCTAATATGGATAAAATATTTATTTTAAATATTGTCTCATTTGGTGTAAATTTGGTTTTTATTGTTCTTGATTCAGGGTCACCAGCCTGGTCTGTGAGCTGAATAGACCAGTGTTCACTTACAGTATTCAACTTGTATATAAGATTAATTAGTACAAGTTCAAAAAATAAATAATTTATTTAAGAATACATTTGATTTCCACTATAATTCTTAAATGTTTTTTAAATCATTTGGCTTTTTTTGCTGGAGGAAAAATGATTTTATTCTTTTTGTTGTAATACAGGAAGCAAGGATAACACTTGCAGAATATGGCGGTGAATAAAGATGGAGTCATGAAAGCTAACTTTGTAAATTCACACCGATAAACATCGAAGACTGCTGTTATGTTGTTCTAAAGTAGAGTCTATACTATTTCAGACATTCATCGTCTCAAAGGACTTCTATAAAAATATCAAAGCAACATGTTCAGTTTCTTTGTTGTGTAAAATGTTATTGCAAAGTAGTACCAAATAAGATACGTCAGCTCAGCAGAGAATCCTCTTTGATAAAGTATGAGCTGCACTTCTAACTGCAACAAAGCTCTAAAACCACAACAATTTGTTTTTTTTTTCCTTTTTACCAAGGTTCGTTAGAATTTAAAGCTTTAATGTGGTTAATACATGTTTTAACAGTTCTGAAATTTGCAAATATTAAAAAACTATATTTGATAGTGTTTGATCATTGAGTTATTGCAAATAAATTCAATACTTTCATAAAGTACCACAATTACTCTGAAGTATTATGCCTTAGTAGCTAACCATCCAAACCTCCTTCAATTTGTTTACAAAATAAAAATATAACTAGGAGTTCTTCATTTAGATGTCATGCTGTCTTCTTTAATCCTACCCACAATGATATCCAAAGCTAATTAGAAAACAGTTACGACCGATTTTCAATGTTTATGAATGCATGCTCCAGCAGGGAATCTCGCTTACCAGCTGTTTAAGTAACAAATCACAGGCTTTTCCTAGTCTTAAAATTAAGAAGTGGAAAATCACAAGGAACTCATTCACAGCTTCCCTTCATGTATAGTCACCAACTGAGGGCCAATTTTAAGAGTGTGCATTTGTTCTGCATTGTAAAAGCACAATGGTTGCATGTGATAAGTTGAAGATGAACTTTATTGGTTCTTCCCACATTCATAGTAATGTTGTCATCGAAAACCAACTTGATATTTTTATTGCTGCACATTAAATTTTCAATATTTAGAAATGCAAACAGTTTATTTTCTTGTTTACTTCATAGAATGTGAAAATTAATCACAGCTGTACAGGGAGGCAGACTTGGAACTACATTATCTTTGGCAACTGCAAAGGAACTTTTGCTTCAATTTAATATTTGTAATATTTTTCTACATCACAACAAATTGTTCCAATTAAAAAAAACTCTTTGTGCTTACCTCTACTGGAATTTGGCTGAACTGCATCAGGAAGCGAAAGATTGATTGATTGAAGCCTTTTCCTGAGCATTAGTGACCTTTTCAGACTAAATGTTCTTCTGTGACACACTCACCAATTAATTGTTCGAAAAACTTTTTAAAAAGAGCGATTGCTCAGTTGGTTGTTAGCTCTCTTGCTTCTGAGTCACAATATTCTGGAATGAAGTCCCATTCCAGAAACTTGAGCTCAAAAATCTAGTTTGGCAGACTAATGCAGTGTTGACAGAATGCTGCATTGTCAAAGCTGCCATCTTTTGGATACAGTTAAAAATCACGCAACACCAGGTTATAGTCCAACAGGTTTATTTGGAAACACTAGCTTTCGGAATGCTGCTCCTTCATCAGGAGGTTGTGGAGCATAAGATCATAAGACATGGAATTTAAGGCAAAAGATTACAGTGTCATGCAATTGAAATGCAAGGTTGAACAAGTCATTTAAGTCGCTTTAACTTAAAAGAAGTTCTGGGATTTACATATTAATGAACCGAAACCTGTGAGCCATTCTAGAAGATGAAAGACAACAGCAATCCAGGTTTGTTCAATCTTTCATTTCAGATGCATGATACTGTAATCTTTTGCTATAAATTCTGTCTTATGATCTTATGCTCCAGAATCACCCAATGAAGGATCAGCACTCGGAAAGCAAGTGCTTACAAACAAACCTGTTGGACTATAACCTGGTGTTGTGTGATTTTTAACTTTTGCTATCCTGTAAAGTTAAAGACAATGTGGTTCCCTTGTTCAAGAAGGGGAGTAGGGATAATCTATAGGCCAGTGAGTTTCACTTCTGTTGTGGGCAAAGTCTTAGAGAGAATTGTAAGGGATAGGATTTATGAACATCTGGATAGGAATAATGTGATCAAGGATAGACAGCAGGGTTTTGTGAAGGGCAGGTCATGCCTCACAAACCTTATTGAATTCTTTGAGAATGTGACTAAGGTGGACTAAGGAGGTGGGCGAGGGTAAAGCGGTAGATGTGGTGTATATGGATTTTAGTAAGGTGTTTGATAAGTTCCCCATGGTAGGCTACTGCAAAAAATACGGAGGTATGGCATTGAGGGTGTGTTAGAGGTTTGGATTAGGAATTGGCTGGCTGGAAGAAGACAGAGGGTAGTAGCTGATGGTAAAGGTTCTTCTTGGAGTGCAGTTACTAGTGGTGTTCTGCAAGGATCTGTTTTGGGACCATTGTTGTCATTTTTATAAATGATCTGGAGGAGGGGCTAGAAGGTTGGGTGAGCAAGTTTGCGAATGATACGAAAGTCGGTGGAGTTGTTGACAGTGAGGAAGGATGTGGCAGCTTACAGCGGGTTATAGATAAGCTGCAGAGCTGGGCAGAAAGGTGGCAAATGGAGTTCAATGTAGCTAAGTGTGAAGTGATTCACTTTGGTAAGAATAACAAGAAGATGGAGTACTGGGCTAATGGTCGGATACTTGGTGGTGTGGATGAGCAGAGGGATCTTGGTGTCCATGTACGCAGATCTCTAAAAGTTGCCACCCAGGTAAATAGTGCTGTGAAGAAGGCATATGGCGTACTGGCTTTTATTGGTAGAGGAATTGAGTTCTGGAGTCCTGAGGTCATGTTGCAGTTGTATAAGACTCTGGTGCGGCCACATCTGGAGTATTGTGTGCAGTTTTGGTCGCCATACTATAGGAAGGATGTGGAGGCACTGGAACGGATGCAGAGGAGGTTTACCAGGATGTTGCCTGGTATGGTAGGAAGACCGTATGAGGGAAGGCTGAGACACTTGGGGCTGTTTTCATTGGAGAAAAGAAGGTTTAGGTGTGACTTTAGAGGTGTACAAGATGATTAGGGGTTTAGATCGGGTTGACAATGTGAACCTTTTTCCACGTATGGAGTCAGCTATTACGAGGGGGCATAGCTTTAAATTAAGGGGAGGTAGTATAGGACAGATGTTAGGGGTAGATTCTTTACTCTGCGATTCGTGAGTTCATGGAATGCCCTGCCAGTAGCAGTAGTGGACTCTCCCTCTTTATGGGCATTTAAATGGGCATTGGATAGACATATGGAGGATAGTGGGCTAGTGTAGGTTAGGTGGGCTTGGGTTGGCGCAACAGCGAGGGCCAAAGGGCCTGTACTGCGCTGTATTTTTTCTATGTTGTCCACCCCAGTCCAACATCAGCTCCTCGATATCATCTTTTGGATACGACATTAAGTTGAGGCCTTGCCTACCTCTCATGTACATGTAAAAGATCCTGTGGCACTGTTGCAAAGAAAAGCAGGAGACTAATCTTGGGTATTCTGATGAATATTTATCACTCAGTCAACATCCTCTCCGATAAAATTATCTGAGCATTACATTGCTGTTTGTAGCAGCTTGCTATGCTGAGAAGTTGGCTGCATACTGCATTTATACTTTGCAATACTGACTATACTTCACAAGAACTTCCAAGGTGCTTTGAGACATTGATGTTGTGAAAAGTGTTTGATAAATGTAGGTTTTGCTTACATTTACCCACACAGAAGAATGGGAGCCGGATCAGAGCCATTATGGGCAAAAGACTCTAACACTAATCCTACCCAAGTTTCCAGGGTGAATGGAAGGCACACTGGCACAGTTTGCCAGATGGTTATTGTGCAACAGGGTTGGCATGTCCTGCCTTTAGTCTTACAACAGTCATCGACTTGCCTCATAAAAGATTGGTAGAAATTATGCTTTATACATATTGAATCAGAGACTCCTGGAAAATGGGCATAACCAGACTGAAATATGATGACGTCAGCCTCAGAGACTTAAATGCCGAGATAGCTGATAAACAGATTGGGTGTTATGATGTTTAATACAAAATTCAATGTTCATGGTACATACCTGAATTTTACTATAATTGGTAAGTCATTGATGGTATACCTTTCCTCAGTAAACAATATGTCATATGTTTTGAATACAATATTGTGAAAGATTAGTGGGAAGTCAGAGGATTGGAAGCTTTAAAGATCACCAAAGGAAAACTTAAAAAGCAATAACGGCAGAGATGGACTATGAGATTAAGCTACCTTGTAATATAAAAGATTGCAGGAGCTTTTTTGGATGTATAAAAGATAAGAGAAGCGAGTGAACATTGGACTGCTGAAAAATAGGCTGGGGATGTTTTGATGGGGGATAAAGAAATGGCTGAGGAATTGAATAGGTATTTTGCATCAGTCTTCATAGCAGAAGACACAAGTAGCATACCAGAACTTCAAGAGAGGTAGCAGAGGTGACTGTAGTGACCACCACTAAGGTGAAGGTGCTGGGGAAGCTGATATATCTAAAGGTCGATAAATTACTGAACCAGAGGGACTACACCCAGCGTCCTGAAGGAGATCGCTGAGGAGATTGTAGAGGCATTGGTGGTGATCTTTTGGGAATCACTGGAGTCAGGGAGGGTGCCAAAGAGCTGGAAAATGGCTAATGTGACACCTTTATTTAAGAGAAGGGGCAGAAGACAGGAAACTATAGGCCAGTTAGTCCGACCTTGGGCATTCGTAAGATTTTAGCTTATTATTAATGAGATTGCAGAGTACTTGGAGATGCAGGATTTTTGAGGAGGTAACAAGCATGTTAAACATTGGACAGCTAATGGAAGTGATCTGTCTGGATTTCCCGAAGGTCTATGATAAGGAGGCTGCTAAATAAGAGCTTGTGGTGTTAGAGTCAAGGTACTGGTATGGATAGAGAATAGGCAGAGAGTAAGGATAAAAGGGTCTTTTTCAGGACAGCAGTCAATGACTAGTGGAGTTCCACAGGTGTCAGTGTTGGGACCACAATTATTTGCATTGCACATTAATGATCTGGATGAAGAAACTGAAGGTATTGTTGCTACGTTTGCAGATGAGACAGAGATAGGTGGAGGAACAAGTAGTATTGAGGAAGCAAAGAGGCTGCAAAAGGACTTAGGCTCGGAGAGTGAGCAAGCAAGTGGCAGATGAAGCATAATCTGGAAAACTGAGAGGTTATGCATTTAGTTAGGAAGAATAGAGGTATAGACTATTTTCTAAATGGAAAAAGACTTCAGAAATCCAAATCAGAAAGGGATTTAGGAGCTGTAGTTCAGGAATCTCTTCACTTGATAGTTAGGAGTGCAAATGCAATGTTAGCACCCATTAGCTGGAATATAAGAGCAGAGATGGCCTGCTGAGGCTGTAAAAGGCTCTGGTTGGACCACGTTTGGAATACTATGAGCAGTTTTGGGCTCTGTATCTAAAAAAAGATGTGCTAGTGTTCGTGGTGGTCAAGAAGAGGTTGACAAGAATGATCCAAGGGATGAAGGGTTTGTCACATGAGGCATGGTTGAGGACTCTGGGTCTGCACTTGATGGAGTTTAGAAGGATGAGGAGGGGATTCCATTGAAACTTACTGAATACTGACAGGCCTGGATAGAGTGGACATGGAGAAGATGTTTCCACTAGGAGGAGAAACTTGGACTCAAACAGACAGCTTCAGAGTGAAGGGATGACAGAGATAAGGCATTTCTTTAACCAGAGGGTGGTGAATCTGTGGAACTCATTGACTCAGAAGGCCGTGGAGACCAAATGATTGAGTACATTTAAAAGAGACATTGATTGGTTTTTGGCTGGTAAAGGGCATCAAACGCTACAGGGAGATGGAATGAGAATGGGGTTGAGAAACACATCAGCCATGATGGTATGGTGAAACAGACTTCCTGGGCCAAATGGCCTAATGCTGTTCCTATACATTATGGTCATACAGCCATAGAGTCATAGAGATGTACAGCATGTAAAAAACAATTGGGAAAAAGAGAGGTAAAAGTTCTAGAATTTGGAGGAACAACACCAGTCCTGACACTTATAATCAATATTTATTGTAAGCTACATCCATGATGAATCCAGTTTCATGGTATAATGTGAAGAAGATGGATTTATGTCATGCAAAGTTCTTACAGTAATCAGGAAATTATTGTTACAGTACTATACAAGGTAAAGCACAAAATCGTAAACAAGACTTCAGTGGGAGCTTGAGGTGCACATGTTCTGAAATATTTTACTGTTTTACTATGGTACTGTAAATAAACTCATAAATAAAAATTAATTTGACTAAATTTAACAAAATAACTTGGACGCAATAGTACAAATTAAGTCATATTTTTGTACAGAATCCAAATTCTTTTTAACCCTGAATATTTGTTTCTAATGAAACACAGTAGATTTTCGTATTAGTTGTGGCTTGTTCCATTTTTCTCTCTGATCTCCTTGGTTTGTGCTTTTTTAAAAAATATCTATTTAAAGAAATGTATTGTTTTGAAAATAAACAGATACTCAGGCCATATGTAAACTGCATGAGGACATTCTTTTCTATTTATCACCTATCCTGTCACTGGCAAAAACAGGTATAACTTCCCTATAAAATGACAGTGTGTAACTCAGAGACAAAAATAAAACTTGCTGGAAAAAAACTGAGCAGGTCTGGCAGCATCTGTGAAGAAAAATCAGAGTTAATGTTTTGGGTCGGATGACCCTTCCTCAGTAACTCTGTTGATTGCATTCTTGACTGAGTCACAAGATTCTTGTCTTGAAGTGCACTTCCAAGGATTAAGCGCAAAAACTGAGGCTGACACTATTGTTACACCTTCAGAGGTGCTATCTTTCAGGTGAGAAGTTAAACTGAGGCCCCATCGATGAAGTGGATGTAAAAGATCTCATAGCACTATTCTGAAGAAAAGCAAGTGATTACCCTTGGGGTCCCGGTCAGAATTTATCCATAATTTATCCATAAACAGGTGACCTGACAATTACTACCTTGCTGTTTATTGGAATTTGATGTGTGAGTTTCTTACATTACACTTAAAAAGTACATCACTGTAGCTGGTGATGTTTGGTAGACATGAAAGGGGTTGTGTAAATGTCAAATTTGATGGTTTTAGACATGTGACTGATTTTTTTTCAAAAGTAAGGACAGACCTTTTCAATACCAATGTATTGATCGCAATGTCTAGTTTCCAAGTGGTTTAATTCCCATTTACTTGTTTATGTTGCCAGATACAATGGTCCTTGTAACAAAACTTTCAGAAATTTGTATAACAGTTATATCTCTAATTGGCAGTATTTTGCAAAGATTTTGGTTTGGAGAAGGTGCATTTTTCAGTCTTACATTCTGATCTTTGACCTAATATTACATAACCATTTAAACAGAGAAGCAGCCTCAGTACATCAAAATTATTGTTGCAGTTGTGATTAACTCAATCTACACAGAAACTTAAAGACTGTTTGTGTAGACATACATGCTCACTGTACATACATTACATAATTTTCATAAGATGATTGCAAAAATATTTTTAAAAAACACTATCCAAATCTGCTCGAAATACATGCCACACAAATATACAATGCACACTTGGTAAAAGCTGACAGTTGTTGCTGTCTGATACATTATGGCTTGTGCATGTCAGTGTCAGCTTCTTCACATATACAGTACACATCAGATAAAAGCTAGCAACTTTTTCAACTTTTACAGTGTGGCTCATTTATATCAGTGTTAGCTATTGTGCGATACACTGCAAAGCATGGGTGCTGCTTTGGCAATGTAAGAGCATATTTATCCACTGTAATCATAGATATAAGTCAAATCTGTCAATGACAGAAACACTGTATCTTGAATATAAATAGAAAGTTGTTCCAGACTGACCTACACAAATTGATAGTTTTCACATGTTGTGTACAGTACTGTTTGGTTTTCCCCATGTTTACATGGTGTATGATTAATCACTTCAAGGAGAACACAAACTGGCTTTTAAATAGTCATAAGAACCTACTCCAAAAATTGACTATTACACCCCTTTATTTACAAAGACAAAATTGAAAATGAACCTTTAGCTGAATTCAAGAAGCCAGTCAAATAGACTTCTTGTTGAAAGGCTTCCTCCCTCCTCCTGCACTTTACAATATTGCAGAATTGCAAGAAACAGATCTTTGAGCTTCCAAGCTTTCTTGTGAGCAGAGTGGACAACATCTAAAAACTGAATTCATACAAAGAAATCAGTGATTGCATAACAGTGCCTTGAAACATGTTACTATATTGTCAAAAACTTGAAATAGCAAGCTCTGACTTGAAAAACCCTTAAAACACAGTAGTTTACTCATTAATTTTCACATTGCTAAAAACTGTCATTTTATTACAGAGCAATAAATGTGTCGGTCAGAATCCTTAAAGTAACAGTAGTAGAAGCTGTGAGTACTGGAAACCTCTTTGTCCTGTGTAAATAAACACTGTGCAATTGACACCAGAGATCAGAGAGCCAGAGCTGTAAATCAAATAATGTTTTCCCAGGGACTGAGTTATAGTCTTTTTGAGCTCTCAGCAAGGAATAAATGATGAGTTTACAGAATCTCCAAATTTCATGTCATCTGCAAATTTTTGAACTGTTCACAGTATAGCAAACTTTAGCTCATTGATATATATCAAAAAGCAACCCATAGGGAATAAATCTGAATATGCTGTTAAATAATCATTACTTTGTTTTACTAAAAACCAGTTTGAGAAAAAAAACTCATCACTACTCTGTTTCATGTCACTCAGCTAATTTTGTGCCTGTGTTGCTATTGACCATGTTATTCCCTGAGCTCTAACGCTCCTTACAAAGCTGTTTGTAATACTTGACTTTTTAAAAAAACTTGTTTTAAAGAGCCTTGGAAGAAATGTCAAACATACTATCCTCATTTATCCTCTTTGTAAACTCATCAGGAACACCAGAAAGTTAATTAAATATCATTCTGCCCCCAACGAATCCAAGCTGGCTTGTCTTAATTAACTTGCGGTTACCTCAGTAGCTATTCATTTTGCTTAGAATAATTGTTTCTAAAACTTCTCCCACCACCAAGTTTAAAATGACCTTTAATCAATATTTCAAATGTTTTACATTAGTTAATACTTTAATACTGGCAGTCTCCATTCTGTATGATAGTATTCATGTTCTTATTTTCTAATTGTAGAGCTTAGCTGTAAGTTGTCTGTTGTAGTTCTGACACCTATTAATAACAGAAGTACAGTCATCTGTTCTGCAGGGATCAAGATTCATTTCGAAGGTAAAGCTGTCAGGCAGCTATTTATTGCTTGACCTAATGCAAAACTGCCAGGTATTTACCAATCAGTCTCCTGCCCTAGAAATTACAAATGATACAAGAAGCACTATGTGAAGGAGACAAGAATAACATGTCAGCAATTGCTATACTTAAATGAAACGTACCTTTTGAATCTTCTTTTCCTTGGATTTTTTGAAGTAAATCACTGGAAAACCAAGTTCAGAAGCAGCTATCCACTGCAAGATTGCTCGCAATTCTGAGTCAACACATTCAGGGCTCACGTCAAAATTCAGCACAAGAAACTCTCTGTGGCAACTGACTGCACCCATTGCTAATTGAGATGTGCTTTCTGAAAGACAATTAAAAATAACCCTATGTTCATTCATGTGGAATGATTGACAATCAGAAAGTTACTTGTTTGATTGTCCAGCCTTACCATCCAAATGCTCCGTATTATGTCTCACTGGCTCCTTTCCGCTTACGAGTTCACTGGTAAAACAAAGTAATGATTATTTAACAGCACATTCAGATTTATCATGTATAGTGATAGAAGTGTTTCCTCTTTGGTAGTTGATTCATTTCCCTATTTGAATTTTTATGTGTAACTTGCAATGCTATTTTCCACATCAACAAGACTAGAGAAGTTGAACTTTGTTGTGCAATTTGGCAGATGGAAGTTTTAGCGTAAAATGCAGTTGACCAGAACATTCTTTATCCAGGATATATTCACACTTAGACTTGTGCATATCTAGACTGACATTTTTAGGTTGAAGTCTTGCACAGGCACTGGGACCCTTACATTAGACCCACAGAGCAACTGAATCTTCCAGGTGGTATCCAATTACTTGATCATATTCGCCCTCACTATTTTCTCTCGAGGTTGAAGTCCCAGAGATCCACTCCCTCCTTACTGTTTTGAGGCAAGGGTCACTGGACCCGAAACACTAACTCTGCTTTCTCTCCACAGATGCTGCTAGACTTGCTGAGTTTTTCCAGCAACTTCTGTTTTTGTTCCCTCGTTACTGCACTAGAATGTCAACTTAGGAAATAAACACAACCTACAAGTCTTGAAGTGCTAAAGAATAACTTTCTTTCCTAACGTTTGTGAAGAAAATATCATACCTGGGTAAAGCACGTGATGAAAGGGTTTCCTGGTAGGTATCCAGATCCACTAAGCCAAGGCTACTCGAAGCGCTGCTGTTCCCATTGCTAATGGAAACAAAGAATTCAAAGTTAAACAGGAATATTTCTCTACAACAAAAAACATCCTTTCAAAAGAAAGTATAATTAGTGTAAAGAATTTTCCCAATCCAATGGATGTAATTGTTTCACACCTATTTTTGCACAATCCCAGTCATTCAAATCACTTCCTATTCTTCTTACATTGATTATTAAATGCTTTGTGATATTTTTCTATATTTAAGAGGCAAAATCAAAGTAAGTTGTTGTTGGATCTTATTGACTTAACTGCATTACCATCTACTTTTTACATAGCATCCCATTTAATCATTCACAATTACTCTTAAAGCATTAAACCAATTCCCAGTCACATCTATTTTATAGATCGACAATGGATCACTTTTAGTTTACTTCTAATACACATCAACAAATTAAGCCACATAACGATGCAGCTGTATAGAACTATAATAAACCAAACTACTTCCGTTAAAAGTAATATGCTGAGCTAAGCTTTTAGACATTCTGCATTCATTTATTTTTTAAAGCCCAGGGCGCAGCCAAATTTAATGTAGCAAATTCAAGATCTAATTACATTAGTGTAGAAACTTCAGACAATGCTTTCTATTTATATTTTAAATTGATTTATTAACCCAACAATTAAATATGACATGAGACTAAGATTATCAAATGAGCTATGCTTATCTTTGGCATATACAATGTGTTACAACTTGATAAAACATCTGCAGTTTTCACCTATACTGCATAGCTCCAAGTCCACCTTTAATCATTGAGACACTTACAATAATGTAACACTGATTACGACAGGGCTAATTTTAACATTTTGAAATTAGTGTTCACCAAGTGATAATTTCCTCAAAAGCAGGTGATTCGACATAGTGCCGAGTTAATACCATTTTGCCAGGGCCCTGGTCACTAGTTGAAACTGGCATGTTTCACATTGAAGGCCTCATTAAATGTGCAAATTGAAAATTTTGTGATGCACCAAGAACTCCAATTACCATTTTAGGATGGAAGGAATTTGTGCCTTACAGGATCTCAGGGCATCGCAGCCCAGTAAGTTGCCAAGAAGCAAAATTATTGTCATGATGTGGGGAAACAGAGCAGTCAATGTTTGCAGAGCAAGGTCTCACTAATAGCAATGCAACAATAACTATGTTATCTGTTTTAGGTGTTCATTTATGGATCCGAGTTGTCCAGCACATTGGGAGAACTCATTTAATGTTTTCAGTCAAAGAAAGAAGAACAGTCAATGCCGCATTATGTTGGCACTACAGCGGAGTTGAGAGTGCGGTGCTGAAAAAGTACAGCAGGTCAGGCAGCATCTGAGGAGCAGGAGAATCAAAGTTGTGGGCAAGACCCTTTCATCAGGAATGAGGCTTGTGAGCCAAGAGGGGTGGAGAGATAAATGGGAGTGAGGGTGGGGCTGGGGGCAAGTTACCTGAAAGTGCGATAGGTAAATGGAGGTGGGGGTAATGGTGATAGGTTGGGGAGGAGGGTGGAGTTGCTAGGTGGGAAGGAAGATGGAATGGTATTTACAGAAAGCGGATAGGGGTGGGGAGGGAAATATATCTCTGGTGGTGGAATTTGTTTATAGGTGGTCAAAATGGCAGATGGTGATGCGATGTATATGGAGGTTGGTGGGGTGGGAGGTGAGGACCGGAGTGTCAGTTTAGATCATGTGCTCAACCTTGGAGTACATCTTTAACCCATGATATACTGACTTGGAGGTAAATGTACAATTTTAATTATGGTTGACAACTTGCAGACAAAAGGACCTGAACTGAGTTTCTCAAGCCTATCCATTCAATGAGCATTCATGGAAGAACAACCTTTCAGGAGACAGCATTCAAATCTGCAGGCCCAATCAGGAAACTTGAGGCCAGCAGCCCTACAACATGAGGTATACAAGCTTGAGGGCACCTCAACATAAGGCTACCCTTGACTGTCTACAAATCACCACTATGTGTGGCTTCAATTGCATAATCTGGTTGCTTCTCTCTGTGGAACAGGATGGCACCTTTATCTTATTCCGTTCATTTCTCTCAGTCCAAATGTGTCACCCCAAATAAGGTGTTATTCAGCATTGGTGAGCAATTTAAACAGCTGAGCACATTGCTCAGAATGCTGCCTTTGTGTTTGGAGTAAGGAATGGGGCAAAATGAAAACACTAAAACACATTTTTGCATCACTCATATCCTGGATAGCAATAAGATGGAAACAAACCAGAATGTGAGAAATGATAGAAATTTCACCACAAAATTGATTCATTTGAAATGAACATTCTAAATGCTGGTGAATGTGTTTTGTCAGTGAGAACTCAAGATGTTTTCTATCATTTGTACTTGTTACAAGACATGCATTTGGTTCATGAATACAGTCTTAACAGGTTATGAGAATTATTACATACTATCCTGCTTGCTAGTAAAGATAGAGCTCTGAAGTGTATTATCTTGGCAGGAATACATATTGGTATTTAGGAAATATAAGCTGACATACGATTTCCAGATTCTCATTCTCCAAATAAGTTCCATTAATGAAACTAGACTGTTAGTTTGAATCCTTCTCAGAATATTTTCATTAAAGAATGAAACATTGCTAAAATGCATTATCATGAAGATTATCTGATACTTTAAACATATACACAACAATTCAGACTTTGGTGGGCATCAAATTAATCCTTGAAAGTGATCAGCATGCTGTAGACTCATTTCCGATTGCATTCAATCAGTGTGCTGGTACTAATCATCATAGAGATATTTATCAACACTAAAACACCAAACCTCTATGAGAAAGGGCATACTTTGCCAGAGCTTTTCAATTGCACTTTTCATCGAAAGAAATGCAAAGGTTAGGGAAAAACAACAGTTTTTACTTTATGAGAATCGAGTTCTCGTTGGTTTGCAATTTTCAGGATCTGCTCTCCCAAATATTATTCTGAGATACATAAGACAATGTTATATTCAGGATGAAATTCAGATATCAATGAAATACTCACAACACTTGCAGGTAAATTAAGAATATGTAAGCTATTCAATTTCTCCAAAACATTATTAAACAAGGTTGTGTCTATTTTCATTTTTAAATATAATGGTAATGTTAAAGTGAGACATATTCTCACAATTGAAGCTCATATATGCAATATGAGATTGAACAGACTGATAATAGGGTTACTAATTTATACTGTACCTTAAGTTGTGCTTGTATTAAGTGCGAGGAGAAAGTGAGGTCTGCAGATGCTGGAGATTAGAGCTGAAAATGTTTTGCTGGAAAAGCGCAGCAGGTCAGGCAGCATCCAAGGAACAGGAAATTCGACGTTTCGGGGATAAGCCCTTCATCAGGTGCATCAGGTATTAAGTGCACAAACTTCTTTCATTTTTGATTTGATCCATACATCGCTTCAATAAATGACAGCACTTGCTTGAAATGTGGTTGCACCTTAAACCCACTTCACTAGAAGAGATTTGGGGCAATGAAATGAATGATGCCATTAAACACACACTAAACCTCTCTGACTACATGCTCTTAGGAAGCGAGGAGTTTTGCTTTGCATATAGTTTAAATTGTGTCCCCCATTAAATCAGTTGCAAAGGTGAGTTATTGGACTCGAATCAGTAACTTTCTTTCTTTTTCTGCTGATGCTGCCAGACCAGTTGAGTTTCTCCAATATTTCCTGTTCATATTTCAAATCTTCAGTATCACCAATATTTTGCTTTGGTGGTATTTGCTGAGTTTGAACTTGTCTACTCCCCCCTACTATCCAACCAGAAACCAATATCCACTGAAGACAGTGAATCCTTGAAAGTGATATCTATTAATAATGCCAAACAACTTGTTTAATTTTCACATGAAATGTGAATGGTTGGCAATATTGTGAAGGCTTTGAGGTCAATCCAAATACAAATTGGTAAACTCAAGACAGGGATTGAAATGCTCACCCGTTACCACCAAAACTATATCCACAGAATGCACACCTTTCTTAATGATGGGTCCAAGATCTTTTCCATTGGACTTGTAGCTCAACATGACCAAACAACCTTGTTCAAAAGAAAGCTAAAACAATTGTAAGAACAATGAGCTGCTGGGTGATATATATGATGGAGTTCAGCCTCACAACTTGCAAAATCCATAAATGCATAGGCTGACGAAGACTCACTGGACTCAAAACCTGCTGAATTTCTCCAGTGATTTCAGTTTTGTTTGCTACCTCCAGAATCTGCAGTTCTGTGTTTCATTTTATGCAAGTGGTATCCAAGATATGTAAAAGTGATGTTTATTTACACTCTACCTTTGTTAAGATTGGTTCTGCACAAAACAAATTGGATGAATTGCTGCAATCAGATTTGAGCAAGTTTACTGCAAACCTAGTGAAAGATTCTTCACATTTGCAAAGACGATACAGGACTTCCACATTAACAGCAAAGTGGCATTCGAATGTCCGAATGGATGATGTTGAATAGGCAGGCAGGAGGCTGGAAGAACACAGCAAGCCAGGCAGAAGTCCGATGTTTTGGGTGTAACCCTTCTTTGGGACTGGGGGTGGGTGTGGGGGAGCTGCAGATAAAGGGGGTGATGGTGGCAGGGTGGTGAGGTGGGGATTGGTGAAGACAGGTAGACCTGATTGGTTAATGGGTGGAATGAATCCGTTCAGTGGTAGAGAAGAGTGGAAGGGATGGAGAGGGGATGGGAAGGGAATTGGGAAAGGCGGTTATTTGAAACTGAAGAACTCAATGTTGAGTCTTCCAGGCTATAGGCTACTCGAGTGTAAGATGAGATATTGTTTCTCCAATTTGCAGTGTGTTTTGTTGTGGCAATCGAGGAGGCCAAGGCTAGTTCTGTCGGAAAGGGATTAGTTAGGGGAATTAAAATGGGTGGTTTGGGTCCCTGGATGGAGGTGAGGTGGGGGGAGGAGGTGGGGTGTGCTGGGAGGTTCTGCATATTTTCTGATTGCAGGAGAAGGTGGCGGGGGGTTGGACGCAATGGAGGGCGGGGAGGAGTGATGCAAACTAAGGACTATCGAAGGGAACAGTCCGTGTGGAAGGCAGAGAGGGGTGGGGAGGGGTGGTGTTCTTGGTGGTTGTGTCTACTAGGAGTTGGTGGAAGTGTTGAAGGATGATGTATGGTGAGGACAAGGCCGACTGTCTCCACTTCACCACCCTGCCCCACCACACCCTTTATCTGCAGCTCACCCTACACCTACCTCCAGTCCTGAAGAAGGGTTGCACTGAAAAGTTGGATTCTTCACCTCCTGATGCTGCCTTGATTGCTGTATTCTTCCAGACTCCTGCTTGTCTACTTTGGGTTCCAGCATCTGCAATATTTTTTTGTCTCTAACCAAATACATGATGTTGCCATGGGGTCCTCACTAGCCCAGCTCTTGCAAACATTTTTGTTGGATTCCATAAGAAATATGTCTTCTATGGAATGACACCTAACTTCCTCCCCTTTGTATACTTTTGACATGTAGATTACACATTTGCTATATTTGAATTCACAACTACAAATAAGACTTTCCAATGTATGTCATAATGGGTTCTACCCTGCATTTAAATCCATGTACAAAATGGAGCAATCAAATGAGATGCTGTTGAGAAAATAACTCTACTACTGTCTGCTACTCTTTATCTTCACTTGGAGTTGGATTCCTCTTGTACCATGCACTATAAAACTTATTTTAACTGGAACACCATAAATAGGTCCTGAGCCATTTGTTAACCGTGCAAGCACAATGCTTAAATATGGCATGTCAAAGCCATCCTGTGGGATAATGACTCTCCTGAATAGATCACTTCTCACTGTATATTGGGTGAACTTATGAACCTGCAAAGTGCCCAGTCTACCTCAGTTTACCATCAAAGAGTAAGGTAACATGCCCGGTTTGAGTTTAAACTTAACTTGGCAGTTAAATGCCAGTTATCATCTGGTGCATTCTTCCTTGCAAGGCCGTTACCAATCAGAGTCCACTTGCCAAACAATCATCACTCTCCTTTTATACAGGATGAAATGTTAGTTTCTCTGTGTATTGGTATTTATTGAAAATTGTCTTGATGTCCAAGACAAAGATGCTTTAACGAAATGTTTTCTTTTTAACAATACTCAAGTTCTGTATCACCAAACTTTCATTAGATGATTCTCTGCTATGCCACTCATTTTATTACTTTTCACAACATCATGTGTAATTAATAGCATAAGGTACACAAGATGCTTTAATCTTAATCAGTGAAATGTCTGATTAGACCCTAACATTTTATCATCACCCCAGAGTGATCAGGTAGTAAATTTAAATAGCAATCGTACAGTGTCTTGACCTTCACTAAATCAACTTTGATGTTCTTTTAACAACCTTTCACTAAGGTGAAGATAGCTACTGCTGTCTTCTGCATGGTCTTCTTCATTAACGAGCTGTGACCAGCTCCCCATGCTATCGTCGCTGGTACTCAAACTGCATGGAAGCTCATCAGCTCCGACCTTCTCTGTTGCTGCTGGTGTCGGATTCTTCAGAACGCTTGTTGGGACAAAACAAAAACAGAAAGAGGAAATGAATTAACAGAACATTACTGAATAATTGATTCAAATATTTTTCCTCCTGCTCCATTTCCTTTCTATAAACCAATCACTGTACAGGAAAATATTTGCATGGCCAATTTCCTGGGGCCTTGCTTATAAGGCCTGCTAGATTGCTCTTTCACATACCATTGGGATGGAACAGGAAACACACCAGGCAAAAGGTACGACATGTTGCAATTCATTGCATGATCTGAGCCTCCTGAATTCACTGCATGGGTGACTCGGGCAGCTTTCTATACTATGGAGACAAGTTTCCAATTTTCCACTTTTCCACTTTGTTGAAAGGACTTCTCACAGAGAACTTGGAGCTGAATTCAACTGAATATACAATTGTGAATGTTTGTAAGCTCTGCCTGTTTCTGGCAGGCAATGCTCCTCAATGGAACTTTAAGATCAGAAAGTCACCCTTTTGTGAAAGACCAATGTACTGACATTTTATTTAATAGTTGCAGCTAAACTGTAGGGGGGATATCATGGTTATTATCTATACTCTAATCACAAATATATGATAGAACCAGGAACTATAGCAATAAAGTTACAATCAGTTATAGATTCTATTTAGTTGCTGTGCAACCTGCCTGGTTTTCACTTTTGGATGTTGTGGTAAACCAACAGTATGGTTTGGTATCCAAATCAATTCTAAAGAATATTGGTTGGATAACAGGGAATTAACCAATTTGGTCTGCCACAGAAGTCAACCATGAAAAATGTAAATTCAATGCAGTTTTAATTACAGGGGTCAATTAAGAACAGTCACCACTTTTTTTCCTCAAAGGTTTGGACGTTAAAAGTTAATAGTTACACATCATAGTGGCCAACTGTCAAAGTACTCTCTTTTGGATCTGTGTTTCACACTTAGACTCTACTCTGATGGGAGCAGAAAGAAATTTCTGCAAGGTTGAATTTCTCCCATGGATTACAAGTGAGTGAGTCTCCTAGGTACCCAATCACGTTTCTCAGACTTGCTATCCCTAGATTTCTAGCTTTCTGATCTCTGCTAGAGAAATATAAATTATAGTGTTGCAATAGATTAGTGCAGAGCAAATTATTAGGTCTATCAAGTTTTGAAGCTTTAAAAGATCTGAGACATGGGTCCCAGAACTAGAAATACTGATTTTTCAAAAAAGGACTTTATAGTAACTCAAATGCCTTAATCCATGAGGTATTACATGTTTTGTTGCTCTAGTTTGAGATAAATGAAACAAATACTGTTTTCCATTCTCCCCTTTGTGAAGTTGAAGGAAATTTTCATACAAAGATACAAAACATAGTCGCAGACCACTCAGCTCCTGAAGACTGTCTGTCATAGAGTCATAGAGTCATAGAGTCATAGAGTCATAGAAATGTACAGCGCGGAAACAGACCCTTCGGTCCAACTCATCTATGCTGGCATTCAATAAAATCATGACTGATCTGATTGCACTTTAAATTCCACATTCACATCTACTCCTGATAACTATTACATTCAATTTTTCAATGCATCAACTCCAGTCACAGACTAGCTGACTATATTGGAACCTTCCAAAAAAAAGGTTTGTTGTAAAAACAAAGTTACAGATTGACCTGTTAGACGAGTGAGGAAGTCCGTTGTGTATAAAAAGAACTTAACACAGAAATATCATCTCTTTATTGACTGTATGTGCTGTATTAAAACTGCAGTTAATCAGATATACTTTGTTTAATTAGTTTCATTTAGATTTCTAGCAAATTATTGTATGATTTAACCATGCCACACATTTTAAAATTTACAATAAGCACGTTGTCATAAGTGGTTTTCTCCTATCTGGTTATATTTCTTTCTGTCATGTGCCAATTGCCAGTCTCTTCCACTCTCTCTCTCTTTCTATATCTCTCTTTCTCCCTTGCAGCATCCCTCTTATTAACGCATATGACATTCACAAAGGAGAGTTGGAACTTTATGGTTGTGAGCTTATAGACCAGAATTTGAGGTAGTAATGTGTGTAAAACTGTTAGCATTCACTGACATTTGTTATGGTCCAGGCCAGACCCTCTCAAAACATTTCAAGAAAGTAGCCCAGACCCTAACTTTGCTCGTTGTTTTAAGCAGGTGTGATGTGAATATTCCAGGAGGGATGCGGCTGGTCAAATCACTCAGTTTCAAACAAAACAGAATTTATTTACAAGATTACTGAATGAAACATAAACAAAAAATAACAACCTATCCGAAAACTCAACACATTATTCCAATTTAATGATGCTGTTCCAAATATTTGCAACAGTTCCATAAACCTCCCTCGGCACAAAAGATAAAACCAAAACCTGGACCTTACATGTGAAAAGTCAGAGAGAGAGAGTACCAGCCTGGACTTGCTTCTCTGGGGTTCTCAGGTAGCTTCACAACTGCCTGACTTCCTTCAGTGAGTAGCCAGACTGTCAAAAACCAAATCAAACCAAAGAAAACCTGAACTGGGAGGACTGGCCACTCCCTTTCCTTGTACAAGTATTTTTTTAAAACTTAAAAGCCTTTTGCCTTAGGCAGTATCTGTTAACTATAATCAAATTGGCCTTAAAACCCTTCAAACACAGACTTTTCAGTCCGTGTCTTTTACGACCTCTCTGGGAAAAAAAAGCCAAGGACAAAATAAACTTGATAAAAGGGCAGCATCCAGATATCCTTATTAAAAAGTTCACTATCAATATCCAAAGATGGCTTCATTTTAAAACCCCTTAATCCTAAATTGTTAGTACTGTACAATACACATATACATTACATTGGCTATAAACATGCAAACATACACAACTACATTCTGTTTTAGTCTGTTGTTCTCCTGCCACCGCACACCTCCATTTCTCATTCAAGCCTCGACAATGCATTGGCAATCATGTTTTCAAGGCCTGCCACATGCACAATGTTCAAACTGAATGGTTGCAACAACATGCTCCATCTAAACAGTCTGGCATTTTTGTCCTTACATTTCTCCACAAACTCCAATGAGTTATGATCAGTGTATATGGTTGTCTCAGATATATCACTGGTAATATAAACATTGAAATGTTGTAACACCAATACCAAGCTCAAAGTCTCCTTGCTGATGAATGTTCAATTGCCTGGAGAAATCCCAATAGTTTTGTCTATCTTCTCGTCATCTTCTTGCAAGAACACAGCAGCGACACCCCACATTACTCGCATCGATAGCCACCTTGAATGGCTTTGTGTAATTAGGTATGGCTAATTCTGGGGCAGTGGTTAACACAACATTCAGACTGTCAAATGCTTTCTGATAGTCTGCTGTCCACTGAAACTTCATGCCTTTCTTTAGCAATTCAGTGAGTGGAGCAGTCACACTGCTAAAATTTGGTTTGAATCCACTCAATCCAAGGAACTGTAGTACTGCGCCTTTTATCATTGGTATGGGAAACTCCCCAATTACCTTTGTTTTTGCATCCTGTGGGTCATTTTTACAGGTCCAATAACATGCCCCAGGAAAGTGACTTGGGCTGTGGCAAATTCACGTTTAGCCAGGGTTATCACCAAGCCTGCCTTCCGAAGTTGATCAACCGAGTCTGATAAATGTTGCAAATGTTCCTTCCATGTGCGACTAAAAATCACCAGGTCATCTTTAAAAATGATACAGTTGGGTAATCCGGCAATTATCTTATTGGTTAGTTTCTGAAATGTGGCTGGTGCATTTTTCATACCAAACAGCATGACTTTAAACTGATAGTCCATTTGACAATATGAAAGGGGAAATTGCCTTTGCCCTTTCTGACAAAGGTGCCTACCAGTATCCTCTGAGCAAGTCCAAATAAGAAATATAAGTTTCTTGTCACACTTTTTCAACACTGTCTTCCAAACACGGAATTGGATATGCATCAGTCTTTGTAACTGCATTGACTTTGCAATAGTCCACACATAACTGTTGGGTGCCATTTGGTTTTGGCACCATTACTATGGGTAAGCTCCAGTCACTGTAACTCACTTCGATTATGGCGTATTGGAGCATGTGTTCAATCACCTTTTGAACCTGTGTCTTCTTTAGAGAGTTATGCCTATAAGGATATTGCATAATTGGAACAGCATCTCCTATATCTACATCATGCATAATTAGGTTGGTATTTCCCAGCTTAATTCCACATATCTCCCCATGTGATAGTAATAACTTTTTCAGGTCATTTCGATTTTCCTCTGGAAGGTAACTCAATAATTTTTCTCAATTTTTGACAACTTCCTCATTGTCCAACTTAATTTGAGGAATGTCTAATTCAGAATCCTCTGAACTTGGTTCTTTTCTCTGTGTTGTAACCAATAACACAGTCTCCTTTGGTTTTCTTTCCCTGTCAAAATACTTTTTGAGCAGATTCACATAAACATACTCTGTGAGATTTCTTTTCATCTGGAGTCCCTTTCAAATGTCCACCTCACTCAATTTCCTTTCGATTTGATAAAGTCCACTAAACCGTTCTTTTAAAGGTTCACCTATCACTGGAAGTAACACCTTATCCGCGATAGCAAAATTTCAGGTTTTTGATTTCTTGTCTGCTTCCTGCTTCATTGTATGCTGTGACACTTTTAAATGCTGTCTAGCCAACTCCCCCACTCGATTTAATTATTACCTAAAATTTGACACACAGTCCAAATATGTGGTCTCTGAATTATGGCTTACTAATTTCTCCTTAATCAATTTTAGCAATCCTCTCACTTCATGCCCAAAACTAATTCAAATGGACTGAATTTGGTCAATTCATTTGGTGCATCTTTGATTTCAAAAAACACAAATGCAATTCCCTTATCCCAATCATCTGAGTATTCTTGACTATAAAGAAATGGTCTTTTAAGTCAAATGCCATCTTTCTAGTACTCCCTGTGACTCTGGATGGTAATGCTGTAGATTGGAATAATTTATTCCTAAGCTGCTCATAACTTCCTTGAATAACTTTGATGTAAAGTTTGACTCTTGATCTGATTGTATCTCTGTAGATAATCTATATCTAGTGGAAAATTTGAGTAATTCCTCTGCAATCCATCTAGCTGTGATTTTGCATAATGGAACAGCCTTTGGAAATCTCGTGGACACATCCATGATTGTTGTACAAATACTGATTCCGACTTTTTGTTTTAGATTGTGGTCCTACGCAATCAATTAAGACTCTTATATTAAAGGTGCGGGTTTTATTACTGCCTGTGGTTTTCCAAGTCCCTGATATGTATAACATGTGTAGCAAAATTCAGCTACATCCTTGAGCAGTCCAGACCAGTAAAACTGTTTTTGCATTTTAGCTTAAGTTTTTCTCACTCTTAACTGACCCCCTAGTGGTAGCTTGTGCGCTACTCACAACACCTCCTTTCCAAAAACCACTGGCAATAGGTGATAGGGGCGGCATGGTGGTTCAGTGGTGCGCACTGCTGCCTCACAGCACCAGGGTTCCAGGTTCAATTCCAGCCTGGGATGACTGTCTGTGTGGAGTTTGCACATTCGCCCCGTGTCTGCGTGGGTTTCCTCTGGGTGCTCCGGTTTCCTCCCACAGTTCAAAGATGTGCAGGTCAGGTGAATTGGCTATACTAAATTGCCCATAGTGCTAGGTGCATTAATCAGAGAGAAATGGGACTGGGTGGGTTACTCTTTGGAGGGTCAGTGTGGACTGGTTGGGCCGAAGGGCCTGTTTCCACACTGTAAAGAGCTAAAGATGTCTGCTTTGTTATCTATCTGCTCCTGGTTTGTGTCAACCATTTGATCAAACAGGGTGTCTGCTAATTCCACTTCAACTTCCTTATCTGTACTCTTTGAAATCTCCTGTTTCAACTAATGACTTTCTGACCTCATTACCACAGTCAGGACAAATCCCAGGATATGTGTCCTGCAATAGTTCAGTTGCCTGAGTTTCCACTGGCTTTCCAAGCAGCAGTCCCACCTGTGAGCTAGCTATATTGTCAGTAAGGACAAATTGTATTCCTGGAGCTGAGAGTTTGTCCAGTATTCCTACCCGTGACTTCCCCATGCTTCACTGGAAACTCTAACCTCACTTTACATAATTGAGCATTTCTTGTCTCGCCATGAATTCCTGATACTAGCACCTTTTCTGGCAATTGTCCTTCAGAGATACATATCTCCTCATCTTCCAATGTCACAGATTGACAGGATCCTATATCTCTTTATATTGTAACCTTTTTACATGCGGCCCCTGGCCTATGTGAGTAAACATTAGTTTTGTAGGTATATGGTTTAAGAAGATCTATCACTGTCACAACCTCCAACCAGGTTGTACATTCTGGTGCAGCTTTCTAGCCTCCACTGTACTTTCCATTGCCACTCCAACAAAATTCACTGGCTTATCCTGTTTTCCTACATCTGGCTTCCCAGTGCTTTTCCTAACCCGTCAATACTGTGATTTCATGTGGCCTACTTTATTGCAGTGAAAACACTAGAGCTTTTAAACTTCTCCTCCCCCTTCAAGAGTTTCCTTTTAACTCTGTGGTGAGTTATCTTTATGATCTTCACCAAGATTTACCTTTCCCTTTTCACATGAGGATTTCTCTTTTCCCCAACTTCTTTCACTCACGGATTGAAATTGATTTTGGAAGCCAAACTTTTACTTATGGGCCAACTCATAATCATCAGCCATTTCAGCTGCTAATTTTGTTGTTTTAGCTCTCTGCTCTTCCACGTGAGTTCTTATTACTTCAGGAAGTGAATGTTTGGGCTCCTGTATAAGTACCAATTTCTGAAGTTCAAACTCCCTCTCTTTTTTTCCTTTTCTCTCTCCTTATCTCTCTCGTCTCTCGTTCACTCTCTCTATGTCTTTCCTCTGCTTTTAATCATAACTTCTTGTCTTTTGCCTCTAACTCAAGCTGCTCTATTTTCAATTGAACATTAACCATCTCTTAAAGATTCTGATGGCATTTCCAACAAATTTAGAGCTGAACTATTGCTGTAATTATCTCTCCTTTCCTCATGAAAGTAGGCAGCTCCAGCTTGTCTGCTAATTCCAACAGCTTGGCCTTAATCATCTTTTCTAAAATCCCCAAAGTCATTTCTTCTAACCCCTGAAAACTTTTAGTGACTGAAAGACCCATTGCTATCCTAAGCACTGTTTAAACCAACCGAAATCAACACACAGAACAAAAGACACTAACACCTACCATTCGCTGCCTACGAGTCCAACAATCCTAATCCCAAATCAGAAATACAGAACAATCCCGCAAAGAGCCCCCAATCTGTTATGCAGCAGTCAAGATTAGAGTGGTGCTGGAAAAGCACAGCAGGTCAGGCAGCATCCGAGGAGCAGGGAAATTGACACTTCGGGCAGGAGCCCTTCATCAAGATTGATGACCTGGTTGTTGCAGTGAGAGAGAGACTCACTGAGATCTTTGTAGAGAGAGGCGGAAAACTTCTTCAAGGTAGGCATCCTTGCAAGAGGATTCACAGTAAGGTTGAAATCAACTAGGCGAAAGTGAGGACTGCAGATGCTGGAGATTAGAGTCAAGATTAGAGTAGTGGTGGAAAAGCACAGCAGGTCAGGCAGCGTCTGAAGAGCAGGAAAATCGATGTTTTGGGTAGGAGGCCTTCGTCAGTAATGTTATGCACCCCCAGGCCAGACCCTGTCACAACATTTAAGAAGGTAGCCCAGACCCTAACTTTGCTAGTTGTTTTAAGCAGGTGTGAAGTGGATATTCCAGGAGAGATGCAGCTGGTCAAACCATTTATTTTAAACAAAACAGAATTTATTTATAAGATTACTGAATGAAATACAAACAACAGAAAACAAAATACAGAATAATAAGCTATCTGAAGACCCAACAGATTATCCCAACTTAATGATGCTGTTCCCAATACTTGCAACAATCTCCATAAACACACTTGGCACAAAAGGTAAAGTCAAACCCAGGGTCTTACACATGAAAAGACAGAGAGAGACCTCCTTCTTTGGCTCCAGCAGCTTCACAAAAATGCCTAACTGCCTTCAGAGAATAGCCAGACTGCCAAAAACCAAATCAAATCAAAGAAAACCTGAGCTGGGAGATATGGCCACTCCCCTTTTCTTTAAACTTAAAAGCCTTTTGCCTGAGGCAGTACCTGTTAGTTATAATCCAATTGGCCTTAAAACCCTTCAAACATAGATTTTTCACAGTCTGTGTCTTTTATGACCTCTCTGAAAAAAAAAGCCAAAGACAAAGTAACCGTAATAAAGGGGCAGCATCCTCTCACATTACTCCATAAAAGTAATCGCAAATTAACGATCTGCACCTGTGCAGAATAACGTGAAAATCCTGAGGTCGCTATCAGTCACACATTGCTTCTCCAAAGATTGTACTTTTGTGTTCTGTCCACTCAATGTGCAATCCCTAAGCAATCAATGAATTGACAAGAACTTCCATCCTTAATCCTGGAAAAACCCTGGTAAACTTACAACTTTGTTTAATGAAGTCTGTAGGGTCTTAACAGTATACTAAGTTCATAAACAAGCTGTTATCTCTGAAATTGAATTTCAACTTTTTCCCTTGAAGTTAAAACTTTACCCATTTTAAAATTATTTTAACTTTGTTAGTAATATTTTAGCTTCAAACTAATTAATCATATGATTTGTGATCTGAAAATTTAAGTTAAAAGCAAAGGGATTCAGTGCTTTTAACTGTTCAGTTTGTTGTTTACTGTGCATGAAAATACTTCAATATGATTTTCTACTTGCTGTATTTGTTGGCATCATTGCTGGGGAATTCCAGTTCACAGAGATTACTAGATCTGTCTGGACAGTGGTGTTTGGGGTCATTGGGTAGTATTGCTATTTTATCACTGACCACAAAATTCCCCTGCTTAAGATCCACAGTTGATCTACAGTGCATTGTATCATATAGTAGATGGTGTTCCTTCAAAACATTGCTATATTCAAGGCCAACATGTCATTATGTAATAACTCTAGTTGTCAGAATTGTTTAATGACTTATCTTCCAATCACCATGAAATTTACAACGAGATACTGACTATGTATACAGGGATATTTTGACAACTTTATTGAGAATTTTGTTAAGTGATAGGCACACTGAATTATATACATTTGGTCAAATCTAGTTCTTAACAAATTAATTCAAAACTGCTTTTCAAAATAGCCAGCATAATATGTTTATCACATTTTACAATACTTATGATTTTTTTAACCACAGAAATAATTGGGGAAGGCGGCTTTAACTTTAAATATCATGGTCTAAATAACTGCATTTATTCAAAGTAAAACAAAACAAGTTGAGAAATAAGCAATTTAGATACAAATGAACATACCGATTTTTCTTTGTTACTGTAATCCATCAAGAATCTATTACGTTATTTCTATTGTTGGTGAATAACACTTTAAACAGGTCTGTATTGTGAAGTCTTTGATTAATTTTTATAGTTGTTGGTCAAGAGAAAGACATGGGTGCAGACACATAGAAAACCTTTGCAAGCAGCACGATCATCTGAGTATAAATTTTCACAGTAGCAAGGTGCAGAAAATGATTGGGAAATGGTTATAATCAGTGGTGGAGAACGGGCAGGTGTGAGATACATTATTTAAGGCAAATAACATTATTCACCTATGTATGGAAATGCCATTTATTTATTATTTTCTAATCTTGCGAAAAAGTCCAGATTAATGGGAATGTTATCAAAACTATGTTCTGTGCATTTAAAAAATAGTCATTCATGGGATGTGGTCATCACTGACTAGGCTAGCATTTATTGTGCCCATCCTGAATTGACCTTCAGAAGGTGGTTGTGATCTACCTTCATGAACTGCTGCATTTCTTGTGGTGTAGGGAAATCCACAGTGCTGTCAGGAAGGGAGTTTCAGGATCTTGATCAGTGACAAGAAAGGAACAGTGATATATTCCCAAGTCAGGATGCTGAGTGACCTGGAATGATATAGATCAACTTAATAATTCATATCAAGATCCATCTCATTGAGTGATGCTTGCTGTGCTTTGAGGGAAACCAATGGATCATGGGTGAAAAGAAAGATAAATATAAAGTTTGGGTCACAAGGAAATGCTAAGATATTGCTTATTACATTGCGCAAGTTGAATATAGCAACTCATAGAATCACAGAATCCCAACGGTGTGGAAGCAGGTAATTCAGTCCACACCATTGAGTTCATATCACTCATCTGAAGAGCATCCTACCCAGTTCCTCTGACCCCACATTTCCCACGGCTAATTCACCTAGTCTGCACATCGCTGGATGCTATGAGAAATTTAACATGGCTAATCCAACTAACCAGCACATCTTTGGACTGTGGGAGGAGACCACAGCACCTGATGAAAACACACGCAGATACAGTGAGAACATGCAAACTCCAAACAGACAGTCACCTGAGGGTGGAACCCAAGCCAGGTCCCTGGTCCTGTGAGGCAGCAATGCTAACTATTGAGCCACCATACTCACCATGCAGAGTTGATTCCTATTAAAGTAAATTCTAATGAGGATGACCCGGAAAAAGGATCTGTCATTGATCAAGAACTTGGAAGACTACCATTTAGGATTAATAATTCGACTGACCTAGCTCTTGCACAAGCCAGCAAGCATTTACTCAGCATCAAAAGTTTATATTCCTTTTGCCAATTCTAATAAGTTGCCATAGGGAATTAAATAGATCAATGTGTAATTAGTCAGCTATCTAGAAATTACTTGGAATTGCCATACAGCAAGACACAGCTAATTCTGTAACTGTAAATGCCCAATTATGGAAATTTTTTGTCTCCTCAACAGCAATGTATTTATATTCCACCTTCCATAGAGCTGTTTCTGTTAAGTCTTCTGGGTGATTGGTCTGTGACATCAAATAGTCAGAAATTCAAAGTTGTGCTTGTCACCTTCATTGAGAGGAAGATATTCCCTGAGGGACAGCTCAAGAAATGGCAACAATAAAATTAATTTTGTGATAAACTAATCTAAGCCAAGGATGAAGCATTGTTATGTTACTTCAGAATTAAAAAGTATTAATTCGGAATGTTTCAGTATTCTGTTGTGTATAGGATGTTTTGAAATCCTTTCCAAGCATCTTCCACCAGTCTCATGAAGAACGTTAAGTAAAGGACCCTCTCTGAACCATAGGACCGTAAGAACTAGGAACAGGAGTAGGCCATTTGGTCCCTCATTATGAATGCAATGGTATATTGAAGGACAGCTTAATGCTCTGTAAGCAGTACTGCTACTCAGCATCTCACTGCTACTCAGCAACTCCTTTCACTTGGCTCATCATGACTGAGAACCTGCTAACCAAGAACCTAGATGGCAATCATCATCCTAATATCACACTGTATAGCACCCATTGTGTCACCCTTGTCTCATTGGTAGTCTTCTGAGTCAGAAGGTTGAGTGTTCTGATTCTAGACTACAAAGAAGCATAGGTTGATAATTCAATGTGGTACTGAGTGGGTCGTATACATTCAGATGTATTAGTGAGATATGAAACCAAGTCCCTAAATGTTCATCCAAGTGTGTATAAAAGATCCCTCTGCATGATTTGAAAACGAATAGGAAAGTTTTCCCGTTATCATGGTCAATACCTACCATTCAATCAACATCACAAACAAAACATTGTCTGGTCGTGTGTCTCATTGCTGATATGTGATCAAATTAGATCAAATCAAATCAAATTTAATATGGCAGCGACTACAGTTCAAAAATACTTTATTGACTATAAACACTGAAACTGGGAAAAGTCTCACATAAATGCAAAGCCTTTTTCACAGTGGCAGACCATCACAAATGTGCTTTTATAGTGATGGAAATATTTGAAGATTTTGCAACAAAGCATTAGTCACTCACATGATGACATGTTGGTGATTCTTGTACCTGCTGTACCTGTCAATTTGAAGAACTCTCATGCAACAAAAGCACATCCTGTTATACTTTGAAAAATAACATTTCCATACTGTATTTCACTTTTGAAATGATTTTAGACAGTGAGAATAATGAGTTTCAAAACAACTTCAGTTGACTATTGCAGAGACATTGGACATCAGCTTAACTTATTTTGTTTTGCTACCACTGAAGTACAAGGTTCAGGAGAGCATCTACATGACGCTATCAGTTTCTTGGAGAGGAGTGAGTCACTCTTTGGAGTTGCAATTTTATTAAAATGACCTGCACTCAAAGGGAATTAATTCAAAACAAATCTGGTTTTTACTCCGAACCCTAAATTCACCATTAAAACCCCAACTGCATTTCCATGAAGTTTAGATTTGATTTGACCTGACCTGACCACTCCTCTCTGCCAGGTCCAAACCACAGCCCCATTCTGCTGGACATAACAACCACCCTTCCCATAAACCTGACCCTGCTACACACTACTGGATCCAAACCCTATCACTCAATCCTCCTTGGTACGACGCTGCCTGACCTGACACTAACCCAACCCCCTGGTCCAACCTGCCAGAAATGACACTTATCCCCCAGCACAACAACCACTGGAGCCAACACCCCTCAGCCCCAGACCCAAACTCCCACTGGGCCCGATCAAACCACTCCCTCTGCTCCCAACCTGATTTCAATACACCTGACACATCTCCCCATAACTCACCCCTGTAGGAACCAATATGGCACTCCCACTTCACCCCAATCCAATCCATATCAACCTGACCCTACAAAACCAATATCACTACCACTGACACAATCCCCTAACCTACCATAAGCACTCATCCACTTACTTTCCATTCTACCAACCTAGACCATTTGGCACCTTACCCATCTGGCACACTACCCTTGTATATACCTCTGGTAAGTGACCCTCCTCACTTCCCTGCTCTCAGTTACTGTCAAAGTGGCTTTGGGAACATTAACTCTTGAAACATGGGGCAAACCTTGGCTTGCAATGTTACTTCAACATTGAGAGCATTTCACCCTGGTTTCCTCTAATAGATATACCAGGGACAGGCCAGGATCTGAATGTTGGTCAGGACAACCATGACAGTAAAGTGGGTAATTTTAAAGAAGATTTATACAACAGGTTGAATCTGTTCTGAGGATGATCACAATTTCTGGGCCATTATCCAAGTGGGAGAAAGGGCAGTAGAAACATAAGACCATAAGACCATAAGACATAGGAGTGGAAGTAAGGCCATTCAGCCCATCGAGTCCACCCCGCCATTCAATCATGGCTGATGGGCATTTCAACTCCACTTACCCGCATTCTCCCCGTAGCCCTTAATTCCTCGAGACAACAAGAATTTATCAATCTCTGCCTTGAAGACATTCAGCGTCCCGGCCTCCACTACACTCTGCGGCAATGAATTCCACAGGCCCACCATTCTCTGGCTGAAGAAATGTCCCCGCATTTCTGTTCTGAATTGACCTCCTCTAATTTTAAGGCTGTGTCCATGGGTCCTAGTCTCCTCGCCTAACAGAAAAAATTTCCTAGCGTCCACCCTTTCCAAGCCATGTATTATCTTGTAAGCTTCTATTAAGTCTCGTCTTAATCTTCTAAACTCCAATGAATACAATCCCAGGATCCTCAGCCGTTCCTCATATGTTAGACCAACCATTCCAGGGATCATCTGTGTGAATCTCCGCTGGACACGTTCCAGTGCCAGTATGTCCTTCCCGAGGTGTGGGGACTAAAACTGGACACAGTACTCCAAATGGGGCCTAACCAGAGCTTTATAAAGTCTCAGTCGCACAACGGTGCTTTTATATTCCAACCCTCCTGAGATAAGTGACAACGTTGCATTCGCTTTCTTAATCACAGACTCAATCTGCATGTTTACCTTTAGAGAATCCTTGATTAGCACTCCCAGATCCCTTTGTACTTTGGCTTTACGAATTTTCTCACCGTTTAGAAAGTAGTCTATGCTTTTATTCTTTTTTCCAAAGTGCAAGACCACATATTTGCTCACGTTGAATTCCATCAGCCATTTCCTGGACCACTCTCCCAACCTGTCTAGATCCTTCTGCAGCCTCCCCACTTCCTCAGTACTACCTGCCTGTCCACCTAACTTCGTATCATCTGCAAACTTCGCTAAAATGACCCCAGTCCCTTCATCCAGAACCAGAACAGAAAGCACATTTAAGTAATTCAAATCTAAATCAAATCTTTCAGCAAATATTTTGGGATGCAGTAACAGGCCATTAGCTTCCACCTCTACTGGGTCTTCGTTACCTTATGGGTGGCTCTGCTGGAGACTTAACAGGTTCATCATGACTATGCAACAACTGCATTAATGTTGTATCATCTGTCCATCTGAATGAAGGAAGGCAAACAAGATAAAAACTGAGATCTCACCATGGTGTGCCATTGCTTATTATTATATAATTACATGTAAAACTTCAGGTCTTTCATTGTGTCACATTTGCACTCTTAAATGCAAGTCAACAAAATCATCTCTTTATGAATCATTTACCTGCTGGCTGTTATTGAACTAGACTCAGTATGCCATTCACCATCAACTTCTGGAAGTTTCCTTTCCACTGGTCTCTTTTCAGCCAGTACCTTAGTATCACAGGTTATCTTTGTCGGAAGGCATTCCTTGATATCTTCTCTTTGATCATCCTCTATATGAATTAAAGGGACTTCCCTCGGACAGCGGGACAACTGCTTTCTCTTCACAGTTGCCCAATCATTTGATGTGAAACACATCTTTTCAGTCACTACTTTTGCTTTCTCTAATTTGTGTTGGATGGGTGCCTCGCATCTTTTGTTTTTTGTTCCAGAGTCATGGGATGCATATCCAATGGAATCCTGCTTACTACTGATGGATAACTTGCCACATTGAACAGTATCTGAAACTATCCCAGTGGCATATTTTTCAACATGTGGCTGGCCTCCATTTGATGGCTGCTCAGCATTCTGACTGCTGGTGTCATCACAGATGATTTTATTCTTTCGCATTAGAGCCTCAATAGAATTTGACCAAGTTTCATTTATCAGCATATCAGTGATATGGTCAGTTTTGCACTTCTGATACAAACAAGAATCTGTTAAAGATTTATAGAGGTTAGTGGACAATGCTGTGTCTCCCATACGTATATCTAACGCATTCCTGCGATCATTTTGGGCAAAGCCATCAAAGGAATTTGCTTTCATGGGAGGAGTTACTGTTAATCTCTCCTCTGATGTTCGTCTATCTGGCATTGATGACTGCCTGAAACACATGATTGTTCTAGCAGATGGCACTTGCAATTCCTTGTTGTTTTTATTTTCTTTGCTTTCTTTATCCAGTTCCTGGAGCATGTATCTGTAAAACTCCTCTGTAATGCTTTCCGTACTAGATTGTTTTGAAAGACAGGATGCACTGACGCTAAGATGCCCATTTTTTCTGCATACCTGTTGGAGTGCCGCGTTTAAGATATTGCTAGCGTGCTTGCCAGCATAATAATCCAGCAGGAAATCAAATCCCCATCCTTCATTTTCCATTTGACTAACCATAAAGTTGGAAAATTCATCAGTGATACTCTCACAGCTTGACTGCTTGGAGATGGAACTGGCCCTGCTTATTGGCTGGCCAAGTTTAGCTATGGCACCCAGGGCAGCCCACGAACTGCTGGAATCAATGTCCTCTTCTGGAATGCTCTCATAACTGGAGGCCTTTCCCCTGCTCCACCTCTCACACAGCAACCTATTTCTGGTCAGGCCCAGACCTTGCTTCACAGAGTCAACCATGGCTAGTTCAGCCGAGTTTACTATTTTTCCAGGTGACTCATTAACAAAGTAGCTTATTGGCTCCAAGGCATCGTCAAAGTTCAACGATTCATCAACCACTCTGTTCATTAGTTTTTCCTTGAGCTCAGGTTGTTCCTGCGTTTTTCTTTTAATCTCACTAAGTCTGGGTGGCTTCAGTCTTTTGCCAACTGGAGAGATGCTTTGGGATTCTTTACTCCTCATGACTACTCTGGATGAGGATGACTGTGGAACTATGAAATTTTCAGGATCTCCTAGTCTTCTTTTCCAAGGACAAAACCATGGCTGCTTAGCATTTGTATTTTCAAGGCAAATAGCTGCCATCTCTGTCGCCATGGAAACAACTGTCTTAGATATCTGGTCAGCAAATCCATTTATTGAAAGGTTTGCTTCTGCTGATTGCATAACATGGAATGAAGATTTAGGTGGACTTAAGGCATTTTGGGCATTTATCAAAAGTAAGTTCTGTTCTCTCTCTGTCTGAGATTTGGTTCTCACCAATTCTCTGCTTTCTGCAAGCACATTACTATAACCACATGTTTGTGTTGGCATGGCATCATTACATCCCACATCTGTCTCATACATGCCGATAGAGGAACATAAACTTGTGTCTTTATCACATGTTTTCTGATGGTGTTGTGGTGTAACGTAATCGGTAGCACTGACAATCTTTGATCTCTGTTGGTCAGTCAAATTATGCATGTTGTTTGGACAGTCACTACCTCGTCTACTGCAAAACCACACAGAGTTCAGATTAACTTGTTGTGAAAAGCCTGATTCCTCAAATCCTTTTTTATTTGCGTTTGTAGAGTCTATTAGGCTCTCATGAACAGAAACAGCAGTGCTGGGTTGGCCAATGTCTTCGAAACTGTCATTATTATGATAATTCTGTGTAATCCCATCCTTCTGTTTGATAGTATTTTCCAAACCCTTCCAGCTGTTGGCTTCATCTTCTTGAAAGACCATGGAAGCATCATTACTTCTTATAATGTCCTTGATTTTTCTACAAGTGGAGTGCATTATGCTGAAGAGAACTTTATTTGTACTCTCAATAAACAAGCTGGTTGGATTCACACCTGAATGATTTTCTTTCACCAGGTTTGTTATTCCTACTTTTTTATTTGCTTCTTGGAAAGAATGTTTCAGAATTAAATCTGATATATTATGGGCAAAGTCATCCCTTGACAATTCCTCCCAGCGAGAGACTTTTGGATTCGTCTCTGTTTCTATTAACTTTTTGTCCATAGAATCCATGAGCTCACCAACAGTTTTATAGTGGTTTGGTTTTGCAAGAACAGTGGCTGCTTCTTTGAGCAATACCTCAGCAACGTTACAAGCAAATGTTTCGGCACAACTTCCAACACTCACACTACCCCGGAGAGTAACTGCAGGAAAGGTCTCAGCTGCAGATACGAAACCACTTGAAGTAGCAGAAAATCTGTTGTCTTGTTCATCAGTTAGTCCACCTGCAATTCCTATGGCACTGACCACTTGGGTGACACCATAGAGTGCTGAAGAGAATGAGAATTTCATTTCATCACATCTAGAACCATTTAATAATGTTCTGTTTTCATTCCTATTACAGGATAGATTGTCTGTATCATACAAGGCTCGGTCTAACTGCAGACTTTCAGCAACATAAGGGCTTGAAACAGTTCCTACAACACTGGCTGCACATACTAGTGCTACCTCCACAGAACTGGGAGGCAATTCACTTGTCTCAGAATTCTTATGGTCCATCACATGTTCCTGTACACAGGGTGGCGATTCACTCAAGGGACTTGAGTCCAGGTCTGATGCCATTGTTGGACTGAACTGTTCTTGCCATTCTGGAGTGTTCTCGCAGTTGTCTGGACTTTGTACAATAACGATTTTAGGAAGAACATTCCATGGACAAGGAGGGTTTGTTGTCTCTGCTTTGAGACTGCTGGTTGAAAGAGTATCATTGTTTTCTGCAGAGATGCTAACAGCAGCCTCTGTGGTAAAAGTACATTCTGATTGGGATAGTCTAATGAAGGCATCTTGCAAGACAGACTCTGCTAAGTTTGAGGCATATTCACCCTCCACATTTGGATTCTCCTCCATCGATGAAGAGACACTAAGTTTATCATCAGTGTTCTGTGTTTCAACAAACTCTGTTAGGGAGTTCCTCTGAAGATCCTCATTAATACATTCAGTTGTGCAATTTTTGTGTTCTTCCTCCAAACCATGTTCCCCAGAGACATTGCTGGGGAATGTTTCTTGTTGAGATTTTTCTTCTGGATTATGCCTGCTTATGTGCCCGTCCACAGTTACATAGCTGGTTTCACAGTAAAGGGTCTGTACAGTGTTTTGAGAGCTTGTCTCACTTGCATTCTGGGACACTGAAGTATCCTCTGGATTACATGTCCTTTGAAGAAATACATTGCCTTTGTTCTGTCGCATCTGCAAGAGGCCCTTAGTCTTTCCTCTAGTCTTTGTGGTATCTGTTGCTGGGTCTGAACCAATAATATTCAGAGGATCTGGAAGAAACAAATAAAATGTTAATTTTACCATATTGCTTGAATTTCTATATCATTCTTTGCCCTTTACAAGGCATTTTAATACAAAGATACACTTTGCAACTATTTCAATTTAATATAATAGGAGAAAGTGAGGACTGCAGATGCTAGAGATCAGAGCTGAAAAATGTGTTGCTGGAAAAGCGCAGGAAGAAGAAGGGCTTATGCCTGAAACGTTGATTCTCCTGCTCCTTTGATGCTGCCTGACCTGCTGCGCTTTTCCAGCAACACATTTTTTAATTTAATATAATACACAATATAACATTAAGCAAGCATTTGTCCGATTTGTTTTTTCTTATTCACCCTAGCCTCGAAAATATTAAAACTGTATCAATTTTATCATGGCCTCCAACGATTTCTTTAAGGATTGTCTATATTCTATTGACTTCAGTGTAAGATGTTGATGATGTCGAAGAACTCTTCCTTGGGAACTAAATGTAATATCTCCCAGTTTGCAGATGACACAAAGCTGGGGATAGGTGTGGAATTCTGCACCCCATTAACAACAGTAATACCAGAGACTGGGTTTATCAGTGGGTACTGGGGAAATGGGGAGATTTTATGTGGGAAGATAGAGAGAAAATCTGGCTTCCCAACCATCAACAATATACTCGATCTTCTAAAACTTGATTTACATAAAAGAAAAAAAAGCGTAAGAATTATTCATTGTAACGCACCATTTGCAAAAGGAATGTGCAAGTGTTTTTTGGTGTTCTGCAGAAGAGTCACAGCAGACTCGACACATTAACTCTAATTCTCTCACCACAGAGATGGCTATTTGTCCAGCAGTCTCTGTTTTGTTTCAGATTTCCAGCATCTGCATATATTGCTTTTATGCAACGTTTATTTACTGTGAGTTCTGTGAGTTGATGGTGGTGGCATGGTAACCTTGCTGGACTAGTAATCCAAAAGCTCAGGATCATGCTTTGTGGTGTGCATGTTTGAATCTCATAATGGGAGCAAAATTCAAATTCAAAATTTGGAATATAAAACTAGTCTCAGTAATGGAAACCATGACAATTGTCATTGACTGTTGCAAAAACCTACCTAGTTTACTAATGTCCTTTAGGGAGGGAAATTTGCCAAACTCAGTCTGGCCTACACGTGACTCGGGTTAAATAGCAAGTCTTAACTACATGTGAAATAGCTAGAACACTACACAGTTCATTCTTCATTATAAAATATTCAACAAGGTTCCTCACGGTAGACTGGTTAGCAAGGTTAGATCACATGGAATACAGGGAGGACTAGCCATTTGGATAAAGAACTAACTTGAAGGTAGAAGACAGAGGGTGGTTGTGGTGGAGGGTTGCCTTTCAGACTGGAGACCTGTGACCAGTGGTGTGCCACAGGGATCAGTGCTGGGTCCACTGTTTTTCATCATTTATATAAATGATTTGGATGTGAACATAGGAGATATAGTTAGTAAGTTTGGACATGACACCAAAATTGCAAGTGCATGGACAGCAAAGAAGGTTACCTCAGAGTACAACGGGATCTTGATCAGATGGGCCAGTAGGCTGAGGAGTGGCTGATAAGAGATTAACTTAGATAAATTGAGGTGCTGCATTTTGGATAGGCAAATCAAGGCAAAACCTCTACACTTAATGGTCAGGTCCTGGGGAGTGGTGCTGAACAAAGAGACCTTGGAGTGCAGGTTCATAGTTCCTTGAAAGTGAAGCCTCAAGTGGATAGGATAGTAAAGAAGGCATTTCGAATGCCTGCCTTTATTGGTCAGAGCACTTGGGAGGTCATGTTGCAGCTTACAGAACATTGGTTAGGCCACTTTTGGAATATTGTGTGTAGTTCTGGTCTCCCTCCTATAGGAAGGACATTGTGAAACTTGAAAGGGTTCAGAAAAAAATTATAATGGTGTTGCCAGGATTGGAGGGTTTGAGCTATTGGGAGAGGTTGAAAGGCTGGGGCTGTTTTCCTTGGAGGCTGAGGGGATGACCTCATAGGTGTTTATAAAATCATGAGGGGCATAGATAGGGTAAATAGACAATGTCTTTTCCCTGGATTAGGGGAGTCCAGAACTAGAGAGCATAGGTTTAGGGTGAAAGGAAAAAGATGTAAAACAGAACTAAGGTGCAACTTTTTCATGCAAAGTGTGGTGCGTGTATGGAATGAGCTACCAGAGGAGGTAGTGGAGGTTGGTACAATTACAACTTTTAAAAGGCATCTGGATTGTTATATGAATGGGAAGGGTTTAGAGGGATATGGACCAAGTGCTAGAAAATGGGACTAGATTAATTCAGGATACCTGATCTGCAAGGATGAGTTGTTTCCATGCTGTACATCTCTATGACTCTATAGTTAGGATGAACAAAATATACTGGCCTTGTCCGTGATGTTCATATCCCATTAAAAACTGAACATGTTCATTATGTGCTGCACTGTGCTGTAGGGTTAAGTGAGCAGAAAATTTTGTGCCAACTTGAGAAATATTGACTTCAAGTAAAACCTTACCACCTAAGACACTGTGAGCTTCATCCTCCTCATCATCGAAGTGCTCAGGGGCAGTCAGAAAGTCTTCTTCAATGGATGATACAGAACAATTGGTGTCATCGCCTGACTTGCAATTGGTGGTGCGCTGAAGATGTATTTTCTTTCCTTTAACGTAGTCCAAGCCAATCATACATTTATTTATTTCATAAATGACACAGGCTATATCATTCTTCTGGCACCTTCTGGCTGATTGAACTAAACAAACATCAGGGGGTCTGTCACACTGTGGGGGACAAGGGAAACATTCACCTAATAAATGATTAGGATGAAGACCCTAAAAATAGAATTTTATAAAGAAAAAAACAGAAAAAGCTTTGAAAACCAAATTGTGTAATTTTTATCTTTGTACACCTCAGTCCAACACCGGCATCTCTAAAACCCAAAACCAAATAGATCAGCTTAAAACAGGGAAAATTAAAAGCTGCATTATTTTACAAAGATTGACTGTGATTGTTGGCAGGTTTACAGGTGTACTCTGAATTTATGCTGTGATCCAGAATACTTATGTATGTTTGCTGGATGAAGGTTCATAGGCCCTAAGTCTTCATGAGGCTCTGGGGCACTAATCTAGCACAAGTTCACTAGGTATGCAGCAACACTGCAGGAAGACTTGCAGGAATCTGAAATATTGGATTCAAGTCCAGGCTGTGTTTCTGTAAGGTGTCTGGTTGTGGTAGAACATCTGTGGGCTGAATACATGCCCTCCGATATCAGAGTGAGCATGGATGGAGGAACGAATTTGAAATCAGGAATTTTGAAGAGCCTGGTTTCCATTTCACTACACTGAGTGCTCTGGTGCAAAGGTGAATTTCCATCCAGGTCTGTGGAATACTTGCTGGGATCCTTGCCAAGATTTGTGAGTAGAAATGCCCCTCAGCCCCTTCAGATAGGAAGATGGCTGAAAAAAAAAGCAAATGGGCAAATCATGTGTGTCAAAGCAATGCCACGTTCCCTCCCACCTGATGTGTGATCAACAGGTTCCAATGCCAGTGTAGGTGGCAATTAAATGCAGTCCAATGAGATTGCCAAGCCCTGACTCCAGAGATTGTGCTACAATCTGGAGAAGAGGCTATTAGTGCCTGTTCTACCACATTATTACTGATAAAGCAAGGTTGATTAATTTTGATCTTATTTTCCTCATTCGTAAAAAAAAGTATGTTGGATGTTAATGCCTCTTTTAGCATTTATTAAAAACACAAAATGCAATCTTTCCGAAATGTAGTATTATAAAGCTGACTTCTTTATTTCATATTTTAATTAATGAACATCCATAAATAGATTTTCTTTTGTGAAGCAATTAAATTGGATCATACCTGTTATAACTGAATTACTGATGTAAGTGACTACTGATGTAATAGGGGAAAATGTGTCCCTATTTGCTCATTTTAAAAATTTGATTTAATTATTTTAACCGAATACTGCACAGCCACTACAATAAGCAGTTACAGCAGGTTTTGACAATTCCAAATTAAAAATGCAAGCCAACTAATTAAAAACTGCTCACAAAATGTCATGAAAATGCTCTTTATCTGATTAAAACATAAAACTCTCTGGACACTGAAGTAGAAAGGTATTTCAAGAGATGGCGCTGTGACTAACGTTCTATTAACAGGTTTACTGTGTAGCATTTTATTTAATACACTTAACTAAGCAGAATATTCCATTGCAACAGTGTCATTAATTTGAAGAAATTTGGTGAAAATATACTGTTTTCATGAATCAAATAGGAAATCCAGAGGATCTATGTCACCTTGCTGTATCTTTGCAGCAGACCAGTAAATGGAAATGATTAAGCCATTTTAAGACAAGCTCAGTAATTATTATTAATGATCATTACTTCTCGTGTAACAGCTTCCATTTTTTCTTCCTCCTTATTCCAACTAATTGACAGAAACTTTCCAAAGACTTGAGTCTCATTCACTAAAAAGCAATCCATTTTTCTGTCAGTAGAGCATTCACAGATTGGACACAGACACAATCACATTATTGAATAAACCAGGCCAAGAGTAAGGATGTTTTTTCAATGAAAATCATAAGCTTCATACCTGGGAATCATCTGAATTGTCATAACAGCTTCCTGGAGAAATCAACCCACTCACAAGGATGAGTTCATTATCTTTCATTTGGCAGACATTTAAAGAATTGATAAGGTATGGAAGGTCAGGGGACACAGTAACTAATTTCTAGATAAAGTAAAACACAAACATAAGAAATTCATAATATTTGTTAATACATTGTAGGAGTGAGTTAGACCAGAAGGATAAGTAAATTCACAGGTGAATCTTGGACCAAATAAGTATTAGCATCTGCAGAATATTCCAGAAAGAGTCACAACAGTTTAAGAACAAAGCAGAATAGACAGATACTGATAAAAAAAGGGGCAAGAAGTACCAGAAAAAAATAGGATTAAATGATCCTTGAATGGGTGAATACGATATTAATCTTGTGACTACAATATATATCTTTTTGTGAAATGAGGTTAGAATTTGGCTGATGAAATAACTACATGACCAAAAATGGCATAAAGTTTCTGCCTTTTTCTGAATTCAGCAGATTGTTCATTTTAGCTAGAGTGAACTTGCCCTGCACACACTTGAACAAACAATCAAAAATCTGTATGGAAGATTCCTGTAACAATCATTAGATGCAACCATTTCAACATCAGCCATCCAATCAAGCATACCTTGGTCTGAGTTTCTTGATGGAATCTTCTCATAGTAGCAAATTTGTTGACAGTGAGACAGTAAGTGAACGTCACTTCTGTTCAGGAGTGGAATAGCTGAGCTTGGAGCAGCCCGTCCATTAGGATAGTTGAGGCATGCAGTGAATCATGTGGAGGGGGCAGAAAAGAGGGAAGCACTCCAACTATTACTGAATAGGGTCAGGAGTAATGATGCCATATTTAGGGGGCACCCAGCCAGGCATATTGTGAACATCACTCAGGCTCTTACAGTGGATACCTTGAGACAGTTGCAAAACTTTCTGCTATATACTCCTTCACCTCGGATAAACTCATCCTGCTGTCATTTACTGCTCAGGATCTCAGACCATGCATCCCACAATTCAAGGATGCAGTCCTGCAGGTATGGCTCAAGTTCAGGCCTCCTGCCTGAACAAAGGGCCTGGTTGGAGGCTGTGGCCATGTTCAAAATCATGGGCTCACTTTAGGACCTGCGCATGATGCCAAAGGAGGATTGATGATTTTCTCACTCTCCAGGGATGAATGGCATTGTCCAGTTGCAGTGAAGTGAAACAGGTAAGTTAATCAGGCAGTGTAAGTTAGTGAGTACAGAGGGATGTCACGCAGGATTCTGGATTGCAAGCTTCACCAGCAGACGTGAAGTGAAAGTATGGAAGTCATGGACGTGTACCAGGGATAGGGGTTTCAAGCATCCAAGGGCCCACACACAGAAGCTGATGTTAGCAGGCATATCAATAGAGTGATTATAGATCTACAGGGATGACATTCGAACAATCTGTCTCCAGGAGAAAGCTGTTCATAATCAGCGTGAGTGTGGGCACACCGATGGAGGAGTCCCTGATATATGCATGCTGATGCCCTTTGAGGAGGAGGCCATGGAATTTGCCAGGGAATACCGGGATTAGGTGCACACTGATAGAGAAACGAGGATCTCCAGACATCCAGTAAGGACACCTCTGGTGGTGTTCACAAATGGACAGACAAGAGTGATGTCTGAACCATTGCTGATAAAACGAATTGACCATCAGCCAATTCTTCATGCTCTACGCTGTAGGTTCTCACAGTGAAAGGGAGCCACAACCTTCCACTACCTTCACCTCCATCTCAAATACCACCTCACAGAGTGAAGACTCAGATACCTTAGACGAGGCATTCCCTGGCCCCCTCAATCAGCACAGAGATGTTCATCACATTTGGGACTAGGCTTGGGGTTACAACATAGTGAACACATCGCAGGCACGTACCTGGAGCTGACAGAGGATATGAAAATGAGATCTTTGACACTTGGAGGACTGAAAACCAGGCACACTTTGAGTGCCATGCAGATGATGAGCCTCTGAATTCTACCAAAAGAGACCTGTTTATGAGGCAGAGGAACATCTAACAGAAATGCCAGAGCCCATAAAGAGATACACTACTCTTTTACCTCACCAATCACAGTGAGTCTCCAGCAGAACAGCCTAGGATAGCGATCTACATCTGTGCAGGAGACTCTCAGCAGGCCCAAGCCCTCTCAGCACTGGCTCATCAGTAGATCCCTATCAAAGCCAGCTTAGTGACTTGTAGCAACAAAAATAACAAGAAATTACATTGGCACAAATGCAGCACAGATGTCTAATCAATGCATACGTAATCTCATTGATAAATATATGATTCATTTCATTTTGTTCATGAACGATGTAGTTTCATTATGTTGCTCATTGTTGCATTGAAGATTTCTCTCAGTTTCTGATGATCCATCCTTGCAGATGCACCATTTATGGTTGTGGCATCTCTAGGTATCATTTTATGACACTAAGCATTCAGCCATGGCCATCACTTGCAAAGCCGGGGGCTTGGGATGCAACCAACAGACAATGTTCATCAGCTTCTCTTTGATGTGAGGTTGCAGTCCAAGTAGTCTTGAAAGCCAAGTCATTGCAATCTTGTTGGTGGCCACAAGACATTACCCTCATCTGAAGAATGTGTCACTGAGACATGTGTAACTCCTTCTGAAGTACCAAGTGCATGCATTTTCTAAACTAGCAGGCACAAGTAGGCTTGCCTGTGTCAATGTTGAAAATGTGTTGCTGGTTAAAGCACAGCAGGTCAGGCAGCATCCAAGGAATAGGAAATTCGACGTTTCGGGCATAAGCCCTTCATCAGGAATGACCTGCGGCGTTTTCCTTCCAGGTGCCAGAGGCCATAGGTGGACACTATTATACAGGTGGTGTTCTGGTTTTGTTAACAATGACGTGACAATTCTTTCTAGCACTAGGCTGCGTTTTATGTCACAGGACCACAATACTAGCAGTGTTAAGGTGAAAACATCAACTTTAAAACAGCCAAAGTAAAAATACAATGAGATAAAACAAAGATTTCTGCACCCACAGAGAATCCTGGGCTCCTATAGTTATTGTAGTGCCTCACTCTGCCTAGAATCCCTTGGCAATGAAGGTGCTATGGCCCTGTCTCCCATGTTGCACCATTGTTCTGGCACCTTCCACTGCAATCCACACCATGTGGCCGGTCATCAATAACATGATTTTCACTTGCCCCTTGAGTGGGAAGAGAGTTGGCCTCTTGATCTTCCCCTCGCATATTCCACCACGCCCCCAGCCTCAAACACACTTTGCTCACTGATGTCGTGCAACATGCAGATCACATTTACCCTGGAACCTCTTTCTGGGCAAGTACTCCAGTGCTCCACCTGAGCGGGCAACACAGCAGAACCTCCTGTTTAGCAGTTCCATAGTCTGTGCTGTGGGATTCCTTGGGGAAGCACATGTGGTAATGTATCTCTCCCGGCCTGCACTTTGCCAGTTCTGCACTACTGTCAATGGCTAGGCTCAGGATGGGTATCCCCTAACAGAAGGGGGGGCAATCCTGCAGCTGATAGGGGAGAACAAACATTTGTGATACTTGTATGTTAGTTAGGATGTATGATTTGCAAAAGCTCTATAGGTAATTTAGACACACCAGAATAGATTTCAATACTCAGAGAACAGCTGTCTGTTCACAGTGTGAAATCACTTTCAGTTTATGGATGTTTCTGGCTAATCACAGGGTGCTCTGGGCACTACTTGTCAAGAAATGCCAAACTGTTCCACTGTCATGTCCTTAATTATAGATTCCAGCAATTCCCTATAACTAACATTAAGCTGACTGGTGTTTTGGGTTTTTTGTGTGCAGTCAATTGCCGTTGTGGAAATCCTGTGATAGCAGATAAATCGGACATCTCTGATGCCTTGATCTCTAGGCCTGTGGTGAAACTTCAATTCATCTGCTCTTCTGAACAGGGCATTGTGACCTTGATGATGTATTTACAACCGACAGAGATATTCCACATATGTCCAAGTGAAGCTTTGGAAAGAGAGTCAATATTTAAGAAGACCATCACCATGGTGATTTGTAATGCAACTGGCACTAGATTGTTCTGGCGAACACAGGTTTTCCAAGAGGAGCAATCAAAACTGAGCAACAGTCACCCATCTCCACTCAGCCATCTCCAATACTGTCTCCCTCACATCTCCAGATAGTTGCATTGCTTGCTGTAAATGCTTTATGTCATCTTGACAACATATAACCCTATCCAACTTTGTGTAATCAGTAAAATTTAGCCACCATACAATTGATCCCTTCAGCCAAGTCATTGATACACATTATCAACAGTTGAGGCCTCAGCACTGATCCTTGCAGTACTCCATTTGTAACTTCTTGCCAACCCAAAAATGATTTGTTTCTTCCTTTAGCATGATCACTTATTTTGATAAGTCACCTTTGATGTTTAGCAACATTGAATGCCTTTTAGAAATCCATATACACCACATCCTACATTTCCCTTTGTCTACTCTGTGTGTTACATCCTCAAGGCATTCTGTAACGAAGGTGATGCAGTCCTTGGCTTTTTTTCTAGAGAGGTCGCAAATGACACATACTCCAAAAAGTCTGGAGGTCGAAGGGTTTTAGGGCCATTTTGATAATAACTAACAGATACTGCCTCAGACAGAGGCTTTCAAGTTTAAAAACTGCTTGTACAATGAATGGGATGTGGCCAGTTCTCCTGGTTCAGCTTCCCTCTGGTTTGGTTTGGTTTGATTTGCTTTTAGCGGGAGTGTGAAAAAAGGTTGTTGGACCCACAGAAGTAGGTTCAAGCTGGTACTCTCTATCTCTGACTTCTATCTTGTAAGGACTTGTGTTTGATGTTACCTTTTGTGCCAACGGATGTTTATGGGGATTGTTGCAAGTATTTGGAACAGCATAATTAAGTTAGGATGATCTGTTGGTTTTTGGATAGGTTGTTATTCTATATTCTGTTCTCTCTTGTTCATGTTTTATTCAATAAACCAGTTGATTCTTTCCTGAAATATCCACTCTACACCTGCTTAAAACAACTAGCAAATTTAGGGGCTGGGCTACCTTCTTGTAATGTTTTGAGGCAGCTGGCCTGGTCCATAACAATTCTAATAAATTAATTAAATTAAATGTCTCTTCCACAAAAATCATGCTGCAATCAAGAAAAGACAAAATGTTCCACTGTCACCTCCTTAATCATGGATTCCAGCAATTCCCCACAACTAATGTTAAGCTGACTGGTGTTTTGGGTTTTTGTCTTTCTCCTTTCTTCAATGGAAATAACACATTAGTCAATGCATCTACTATCTCAGCGCCCAGTTGTTTTAGGACTCTACCAATTACTCTTGGATATAGGAGTCCTGTTCGACCTTAAGTCTTTATCGTTTACTCAATCACTTTTCCTGAAAGATAGTGATTATTTTAAATTTCTTCCTCTCTTTTCTCTCTTGAATTCCAATAATTCCTGGACATGCAATCAATATGAAGTCTATCTTTCTGACTTTACCACTTGCAAGTTTGCCATGTGTTGCTGTATTTACTTATAGCGCTTTGGTTTATAGTGACCTTTGGATTGCTCAGATTACATTTCAGCTTCTATTTTCTTTCCACAAATAAATAATTAGGGGAACCTTTTAATGTAATGCAATGATGTGTGAAATTGCTATTAATTGATTTTATGTAAGAGTTCCTTCAGGGCTCTTGTTGTGCAATGGTAGTGTCTTTTGCCCAAGTCCAAATTGCACCTGCTCCTGAGGGATACTTTAACATATCTAAATGGGTGGATTAAAAGTAAGAGCAGGAATTCCTGCAATACTACCATGCCAACTATTGTGTGCTGATTTAGCAGAGAGAGGAACACATTTTCTACAATCATATCCAGATTCTTGCAGAGAATCCCTGCAGTGGTAATCATTAACCCTTTCTCTGATATCAGATGACATTGGTCTGGTATCTTCTGCTTTAATTTACAATTTCAGAACTATGCAGGATTAAATGAATTAAGTTAATTTCATTCATGAATAATATACACAGGGTAAAAAATATAGTTAGTAGCAAGTTGACAAGTGATTGCTAACACTTTAGTTCTGGCTTTCTCTTAGGTCTTGATTTAAGTACATAAATAGTTCATGTAGTTCTCTTGATTATTTTAATTAAATTGTTTAATTTCTTAACATATGTACACTGCATTTTCTAAAATTACAGATGGGAAATTCAGCCAGATGTGCACATTCCTAGACAGGTATCCCAGAATCATTTCTGTTCCTAGATTTTTATTTTACGTGCATAATTTTACCCCAGTTACTTTACCTGTTGGAGTTCTTTACTATTGCTCTTTGCATCCACTCCATCAAGATTTACAAAACAGATCTAGAGAAAACAAACAACAGAATTCAACTTAAGACCATTCATAGTCAAAGTTTATCAAAGAGAATAGAGTATTCAGCTATCAGGCCAGGTACTTACAGCAAAGCTTTCTAATTGGGACTGAGCTGTGAGTGGGCAGATCATGGTATGTCTGAGCTTACTGCAGCTGTCATGGGTGACTCTGGGAGCGTGGGAGGAACAAGCTAACTAATCACCAAAACTGAGACTTTACAACTGAACTGTGTGCATAGTTTCAGAAAGGATGTGTTTTACTGCTTCAAGCTATGTAACACATGGACCTGAAATGCCCTTATGACAGGTGAAGCTTCCTGCTGGGAGTTCAAATGCAATAGTAACAAAAACATGTTCATTTACAGAAATTGTGGTGGAGATTTCAAAGACAGCATGTTCGATGGTATTCAGTACATCACCAAAATCAGACACTTCAAAATCAGGGGCTTTTGCAACACATTGCATCATTTTACTGGGAGCTGCTGTACATACTTACCACTTTTGCCCGTTCTGATATAACACACTTGTCCCACTCAATGGGTCTGGTGTAATTCAGACACTTGCCTGAATCTGCAAAATTTGTGGGGTGTGGGCTTTAAAAAATCAAATGAATTATTTGTGAAACTACACAATAAATTTTTAATAGTGGGAATTAAATTCTGGATCTACTGATATACATCCACAAAGACTGACAAACATAGATTTTCATGTATTAACATAGTAGTCTCCTCAAAAGTTTCATATTACACTATCTAATTCTGTAACAGTTCTATAAATTTCATTTGGCTATTCCAAAACAGCTTTGCAGGAAATTAAATCAAAAACTATAACTTAATCCAGCCCACTCTATCATAATGATACTTGATTGTACAGATTATGCATAATATTATCCACTAACTGTTGCAGCAGGAACACCATTATAACATATGAGCCATGTTACATAAGTATAATGTGAATTTCTTCTGGTGCATATCTGATCTGCCACTGCTTGATAGGATTTTGCCTTCAGTAGACAAATGTTTTACTTGACAAGGCAATATTTACATTAGTGCATGTAAAATAAGCACAAGATGCGGGCAACACAGCAATGAAGGCTTTAGCAGCCATTTATTACTGTGGGTGAAAATATTGCAGTCACAGGTACTTAGTGCCTGGACCAACACTGAGCTATTTGATTACAAATAGTAACATGCTACATCAGTGTGTCATGCTTCAAGTGGCTCCAGGTTAAGATGGAATCAACTGATATACTATGTTACAGTGATGATATCATAAGCATACCTCTTAAAGCTCATACCTCTTATAATTCATACTAACTGAAAGCAGACACCACATCTTGGTTTTAGCAAAAATGAAGCAGATTTACTTGGTTGTACATAGCTACATATTATCAATTCAATAATTATATCACCAGATAAAAAATGGATTTCACAAGATTGACAATTCAAAATTCTACGTGATGCTTTGGAGGCTTAACAACTCATCTGATCTGGTAATCGAATACCTGGAGAGTTCCGTGTTGGGCTCAGTTGGTTTTGGTTGACTACTTGCTTGTCCTGCTCCCAGTTGCTGTCACTGTACAAAATCTCATGGAATCACTATTGAAGCAGTCTTCGTTGTTCTTTTTATGCATAATTGGTGTGTCATAATTAGTTGAAGCTGGCTTCTGTTCTTTTATAAGTGGGCCCATGATTTGTAATAACTTCATGCAATCTGGGTTGGTTGAAAATCTGACCAATACCTGGACACCAGCAAAGGTTTCTGACTGGATTTCTGACTCTGGTGCACAATTGTGGAAATTCTGTATTTGCTTACTTATTGTGCATCCCTTTCATTTCTCTGTCCTTGAAGAAGAATGACATGTGTCTCAATGATCGAAAAACTGGTTGCTTGGCTAGGTCACTGGCGTTTGTTTTTCAAGCGAATGGTACTTCCTTCTGCATTTGGAATATTTCTCCAATATTCCAACAGTGGCCTAATCAATGTCCTGTACAGCCGCAACATGACCTCCCAACTCCTGTAGTACTCAATACTCTGACCAATAAAGGAAAGCATACCAAACGCCCTCTGCATTATCCTATCTACCTGCGACTCTACTTTCAAGGAACCAAGAACCTGCACATATTGTGCTGTGAGACAGTCTTCAATAGGTTGCACCATGGAGTGCCACTTGCTGAGGATGTGCTTTTCAGGATGATTCATGGTAATGGGTTGGCATCAGTCCTTGTATTGATTTTAGCTTTTAGGGTGTGTCATTTTAGCACCTATGGAATTAATAGCATTAAAAGCTTCTGATGACCTTACATGAGGAGTGTGAGATTAATAGTACGAAGAGCTTGGGCATCTTGTGAAAGTTATCTTTTGCCTGTTTGCACTTCATCAAAATGCTTGCATTTGTGTACGTTCCTAACATTTCCTTGTTGCCAGTGTTTCGATGTTGTGCCATTATGTTGGTCACTTTTATTTTCTGGAGTCTGGCTTGGTCTTTGAAACCAGATTTCCTGCAAATGCATACCATAAGACATTAAGAAATAGGAGCAGAAATTAGGCCTTTCAGCCAATTAAGTCTGTTCTGCCATTCAATCAAGGCTAATAGTTTCTCAGCCTAACCATCACACCTTCTTCCCGCACCCTTTGATTCCCTTAACAATCAAGAAGCTATCTATCTCTGTCTTAAATATACTCAATGACTGACGTCCACAGTCTCCTGTGGCAGTGAATTCTATAGATTCACTACTCTCTGGCTGAAGACTTTTCTCCTCATCTCCGTTCTACAGGGTCCTCCCCTTACTATAAGGTTGTGCCCTCGGGCCCTAATCTCTTCTTCTCATGGAATAGTACCAAATATCTTCCGGTACCACATTTTTCCGATCTGAAGAAAAGTTGGACAGCTGTTGGGAAAGTGTGACTAGCCACATCTGCTACACACCTTGTTCATTTGGTGTATTTTGCTGATCTCTGCAATAGCACTGGCTAGACCTGAAACATGTAATTGTCATTGATCTGCCACTATAATTTATTGTTGACATCCACCTTCAAGCAAGGCATCAATGGTTTTGCTGTTTTCCTCACTTAGAAGATATTCCCCACACTTAATGGTAAGGTCCGAGGGAGTGTGGCTGAACAAAGACAACTTGGAGTGCAGTTTCATAGCTCCTTGAAAGTGGAGTCGCAGGTAGATAGGACAGTGAAGAAGGCGTTTGGTATGCTTTCCTTTATTGGCCAGAGCATTGAGTATAGGAGTTGGGAGGTCATGTTGTGGCTGTACAGGATGTTGGTTAGGAGAAACAGTGAGGTCTGCAGATGCTGGAGATCAGAGTTGAGAGTGTGTTGCTGGAAAAGCACAGTAGGTCAGGCACCATTCAAGGAGCAGGAGCATTGATGTTTCGGGCCGGAGCCCTTCATCAGGATGTTGGTTAGGCCACTTTTGGAATATTGCATGCAATTCTAGTCTCCTTCCAATCGGAAAGCTGTTGTGAAACTTGAGAGGGTTCAGAAAAGATTTACAAAAATGTGGCCAGGGTTGGAGGATTTGAACAATCGGGAAAGGCTGAATAAGCTGGGACTATATTCCCTGGAACATTGAGGCTAAGGGGTGAAGTCATTGAGATTTATAAAATCATGAGGGACATGGATATGACGAATAGACAAAGTCTTTTCCCTGGGGTGAGGGAGTCCAGAAGTTAAGGGTATAGGTTTAGAGTGAGAGGGGAAAGATATAAAAGGGACCTAAAGGACAACTTTTTCATGCATGTATGGAATGAGCTGCCAGAGGAAATGGTGGAAACTGGTACAATTACAACATTTAAAAGGCATTTGGATGGGTATATGAACATGAAGGGTTTAGAGGGATATAGGCCAAGTGCTGGCAAATGGGACTAAATTAGGTAGTGATGAAGGGTCTGTTTCCGTGCTGTACATCTCTATAACACTATTTAAGTGTTGCAGAGAGAATTACTCATTTGATTAGCCTCTCAGAGTTATTTTCAGTGAAATCCCACTTCTTTGTTGTCGTGTCTTGTGACAAACTCATCAGTAGGGTCTTGGGGGTGATGTCTATATATCATGAGCTGAAATCTGTTCATCTTGCATGTAATTCTTACTTTGAACTGATTTTTGAGGACTCTCTAGACCTCCTCTGTTTTGTTTAAATTCCTTGGAAAGACCAGATATATTAATTTTTGTGAAGCCATTCCTTGCTAATTACAAGCACAGTTTGATTTCTTCTTGACATCATTTTTTGATAGACTTGCAATGTAAAGCTGTACACTTTGCTTGTACCTCAGTAAAGATATAATTTGCTGACAACCCATAAATAACTGTTTTCCTTTCCATTCTCACTAAATTTCTGTTTCCTTCTATGTAGGGTCAGTTTTATTATTTATTTCACTTGTTTTTGGTTTTCTCTACATTTTTTTTCACTTTTCTTGCTTCTGTTTCACTTTATTTTTCACTGCTGTTGCTCCCTTTATGAGTTTGTATTACTTTTAGACTGAACCTTTAATAAATAGTGGCCTGCAGTAGTAAATTCTGTTACTTGATGACAGACATGAAAAGTAAGGCATGATGACATCATTGGGAGGGGGCGAGAAAGAAAGAGAAATTATCTTCTATCTTGAATGAACATTTTAAGCAAAAGACTTTCTGGATATTCAATTCGCATATTTCTACTCATACAATTTGCTGCTGTTAGTTTTCTGAATGCTGTAATGGTACTGTTATCCAGATGATCAATGAGGTTTCCAAGTGTCTACCATCAGGAACTCTTTGATAAATGGCCTCCATTGCTTACCATCATGATGTGCCACAGAGATGTGAGCTTTTGCCTTCAGTAGGCCATGTGTCTATGAGGCAATACTAACGTTAGCTCCGATAAAATGAGAATTGGATGTGGGTAAGACAGCACTGAAAGATTTAACAGATGTGACTAATCATATTGCATGCTGATTTGGGTGGTAATGATTTACTGCTTCACCTGGTTTATTTAAACCTTTCCTGGTATACTTCTTAATTTGAAGCACATGGTCTGGAAAATTCAGCCCAAGGACAGGAGTAAAACAAGGCTAATCCTGAATCAGGAATAGTCATTAAATATGTCAAGATTTAAAACATTAAGAATGGATAGGGAAGGAAGGAAGGACTGGCAACATAAATTAGATGCAAAACCATTGTTACAGCATTATGCGATGATATTCTGATTTAAAGAGATGTATTTTGTCCCTTTGTTTAATGAAGAAAAGTTGGGACAGAAGATCAAGTACTCTGCTCCAAAGCCAATTGAGTAAACAGCTTGTGAGGCCCTGAGCTTTTTTAAAAAGATTGGACCAATAGAAGTAGCCTGAATAGGTGGGGCCAAACACCCACTGAACCAGATTGCCGGTGTCTTGAAGCTCAATGTGGAAATGTCTATTCCTCTCCTTGTTACGGCTAGAAGCTGGGGTTCACTTCCTGTATGTGAGACTGTGTTACTCAACTTGCCTTTGTCAAGGATGTGTTTGTGGGAGACCATAAGACATAGGAGTGGAAGTAAGGCCATTCGGCCCATCAAGTCCACTCCGTCATTCAATCATGGCTGATGGGCATTTCAACTCCACTTACCCGCATTCTCCCCGTAGCCCTTAATTCCTCGTAACATCAAGAATCTATCAATCTCTGCCTTGAAGACATTTAGTGTCCCAGCCTCCACTGCACTCTGCGGCAATGAATTCCACAGGCCCACCATTCTCTGGCTGAAGAAATGTCTCCGCATTTCTGTTCTGAATTGACCCCCTCTAATTCTATGGCTGTGTCCACGGGTCCTAGTCTCCTCACCTAACAGAAACAATTTCCTAGTGTCTACCCTTTCCAAGCCATGTATTATCTTGTAAATTTCTATTAAATCTCCCCTTAATCTTCTAAACTCCAATGAATACAATCCTAGGATCCTCAGCCGTTCCTAGTATGTTAGACCAACCATTTCAGGGATCATCCGTGTGAATCTCCGCTGGACACGTTCCAGTGCCAGTATGCCCTTCCTGAGGTGTGGGGACCAAAACTGGACACAGTACTCCAAATGGGGCCTAACCAGAGCTTTATAAAGTCTCAGTTGCACAACGGTGCTTTTATATTCCAACCCTCTTGAGACAAATGACAACATTGCATTTGCTTTCTTAATCACGGACTCAACCTGCATGTTTATCTTTAGAGAATCCTCAACTAGCACTCCCAGATCCCTTTGTACTTTGGCTTTATGAATTTTCTCACTGCTTAGAAAGTAGTCTACGCTTTTATTCTTTTTGCCAAAGTGCAAGACCTTGCATTTGCTCATGTTGAATTCCATCTGCCATTTCCTGGACCACTCTCCCAAACTGTCTAGATCCTTCTGCAGCCTCCCCACTTCCTCAGTACTACCTGCCTGACAACCTAACTTTGTATCATTGGCAAACTTCGCTAGAATGTCCCCAGTCCCTTCATCCAGATCATTAATATATAATGTGAACAGCTGCGGCCCCAAAACTGAACCCTGCGGGACACCGCTTGTCACCGGCTGCCATTCTGACAAAGAACCTTTTATCCAAACTCTCTGCCTTCTGTCAGACAGCCAATCCTCAATCCATACCAGTAGCTCACCTCGAACACCATGGGCCCTCACCTTGCTCAGCAGCCTCCCGTGTAGCACCTTATCAAAGGCCTTTTGGAAGTCTAGATAGACCATATCCACTGGGTTTCCTTGGTCTAACCTACCTGTCACCTCTTCAAAGAATTCCAACAGGTTTGTCAGACACAGGGAGGTTACCATATTACAACAGTCCATTAATAGTAGTTAATATATTATTTTGTTCAGCATTTCAATAGTTACAGTTAAGCCAAATATTTTCTTTTTATTTTATCTTATGTGTATGAAATGTGTATGTGTTGTTTGCTTCAAGATTGGTAGTTTGACAAATTGAATCGCATGTGGAACACAATGCCTTACACTTACCTTTAAAATAAGAAAAAGTTAGGGTCCAGATTATCTTCTATATCTTGAGGGGTCTTGTCTAGTCAATAAAATTGATACTTTTAAAAGCATTGTAATCAAAACAGAAACCTTTTTGATTAGAATGATGTGTAGCCAGGGGTTATTTATTGCAGCAAGACACAGGAGTGGGAGCAAGACAGTAAAAAATATATTGAGGAGAATACATTTGTGGACAAATTAGAAGGGTGAGCAATACTTTATAATTATAAATTTAAGCAAGATTCGGAACATGATTTTGGTTGAATTTGGGTGTTTTGTTGTTGGTTCTTTCACTCACTGAACGTAATCCTACCAGCTTTTTGAATGTGTGACAAGACCATTTCTGGATCCTGAGCCCTATGATTTGTGAGAGATGGCCACCTGGAAGATCTTTTTGGAGGTGGTCAATTAAGAGACCACCTCATTATAGTGGTGCTCTCTGAATACATTGAAATAGTTAAAAATAAACTGTAGTCTCAGCTGCTAGACCTCCTTTTGGAGGGAAAGCAACAAATTGAGTATTGATTCTTTAAGGCTGTATAGAAGTGAAGAATAACTTCCTCACTCTTGTATATTATGAGCCCTCCAGACAAAATTTTCCATTAGCTTTTTTGACAAGGTTGGTACCTATGATTTATAGATACCTAAATCTCTTTGCTCCATTTCTCTCATTGTTCAGAAAATATTCCAATTTGTCTTTCTTCTATCCAAACAGATGACAGCAAATTACATCATTAATAAAGATAGCAAAAAAAATGGGTCCCTGGAGGAAAACTTGTTAAATTCCACCCGTTAGAGGACATTATAATTCTGTTTTAATTCTCCTAATGCTACTTTTCAATGAGTCACCAGCTCCTGAACCAAGTTTACCTCCAACATGTCCACTCTCATTTAATCTCTGGAACTATATTGAATACCTTTTGGAAGTCCATTTAGACAATATTCATCAACACCACTCTTGACCATGATAGACATTTCTGCAAATACTTCAACCAATTAAGTCAGGCATGACCTCCATTTCTTAGAATCACGCTGAGTCTCTTTGATTAACTTACACTCATCCAGCTATTTGGTCACTGCATCTGGATTGATTGATTACAGTAACATCCTCACAACTGACATTACTGATTCAATTGCTGAATCTAGTTTGTTTTAGAAAACACATATGAGTATTAGGCTCAAAAAGATGAACTGTAGCAAATCATAAATGATGCCCCAAAAGCACTTTCCTCCCCTGAGGTCTCTGCACTGAGATGGATAACAGCAACAATGTCATGAGAATATAAAGCATTTCTAAGTTGATTTCCAAATACTCCAATGTCCTCTTGAGTATCTATAACCAGTCCTTCTCTGTCGCTGAGTAAATATCTGGAGGGTTCCCAATTAACATCATTGTGAAAGCCACATCATTACATGGCTTACTGTGGTTGAGAGGGAAAAAAAAACCCTACCACTACCTCCTCAGGAAAAGTAGGGATGGGAAGCAAAAGTGACTTTGCCTGTACATCTCGTAGCTCCAAAACAAATAAAACGATCAGAAACTCAATTATATCACACAAAATCCCTACAGTATGGAAGCCATTCAGCCCATCGAGTCCACACCAGCCCTTCAAAGAGCATCCCACCCAAACCCACCCCATCGGTGTAGTCCTGCATCTCCCCATGGCTAATCCACTTAGCTTGCACATCCTCTATAGGCAATTTACCATGGCCAATCCACCTAACCTGCACATCTTTGTACCGAGAGATGAAAGGAGAAAGTGAAGACTGCAGATGCTGGAGATCAGAGCTGAAAATGTGTTGCTGGAAAAGCGCAGCAGGTCAGGCAGCATCCAAGGAGCAGGAGAATCGATGTTTCGGGCATGAGCCATTCCTGAAGAAGGGCTCATGCCCGAAACGTCGATTCTCCTGCTCCTTGGATGCTGCCTGACCTGCTGCACTTTTCCAGCAACACATTTTCAGCACTGAGAGACGAAACCCGATCACAGACACAGGGAGAATGCACAAACTCCACACAGTCATCCAAGTGTGGAATCAAACCCTGCAATGTTAACCACTGATCCGCTGTGCTACCCTGGAGAGAATGAATCAGTTGGAATACACCCATATAAATAGAGGAGTGCCAGGGATGCAACAGAGAACGTTTGCAAGTTGATTTCCACCTTGACCATATATAATACTCATGCAAGGAATTAATGTCAAAGTGCTAACAGCGCTGGCTAAGAAGAACTGCAGTGGAGATAATGATCGCAGCTTTTTTTAGAAGAATACAAGAATAATGAGAAAAGTTAAGCATAGATTTGCTCAAATTTTTACCAGAGATTAGAATAATGAAGAGAATGCGTTTTCTTTTGACCTGGAGGTGAGATGGTTAAGAAGTCTTTAAGCTTGTGAAGTTTTAAAGTAAATAATGATAGCTTGTATGGTCCTGCTGAATAATGGAGATAAATATTCAATTCACTGACACAGCTTTGATACAGTGAAGCTTACTCTGTCATTCAGCTGCCTCCTTTGACAAGTTCCCCATGAGTAGTCTTATTTCTATAACTTAGTGGACTCTCAAGAGAATGCTTGCTTGCATTGTGAAACTTTTCTTGGGGAGGATGCAAAATCGCTGCAGGCATTAGTGGTCTGCCTTATGGAGCATAGCTTGCTGCCTGGGATGTATAGAAATTAGGCTTGTCATTGTTGTCTGACTATTTTAGGGTCCCGGAGCAAGCTTGGGATGATATCACTGAACTGATCCTCGTAGGGCATAAATAGTGCAGTGTGGGCATAGGTAAGAAGAAAACAGTAAAATACATGGATGGCTGGGACAAAGGTTGAAGCATGCAAATTAGGCTGAAAACTCCTCTTAAAGCTAAGTGGGCAATTTTTTTGTTTAATCAGATAAGAAATAAGAACTCCACACAGCAAATATCTAGGCCATGATTTTGGGGTTAGGTAAAGATTGAGTTTTCTTCTATTCAAGTTTGACTTACACACCATGATTTATAGTACATCGTATAGAGATGAACGTATTAGGTTCAGTGAACATTCATGGGGCTGTTGTGGTTCTGTTCGCCGAGCTGGGAGTTTTTGTTGCAAACGTTTCGTCCCCTTTCTAGGTGACATCCTCAGTGCTTGGTAGCCTCCTGTGAAGCGCTTCTGTGCTGATTCCTCCAGCATTTATAGTGGTTTGAATCTGCCGCTTCCGGTTGTCAGTTGCTGTCCGCTGCAGTGGCCGGTATATAGGGTCTAGGTCGATGTGTCTGTTGATAGAATTTGTGGATGAGTGCCATGCCTCTAGGAATTCCTAGACCCTATATACCGGCCACTGCAGCGGACAGCAACTGACAACTGGAAGCGGCAGATTCAAACCACTATAAATGCCGGAGGAATCAACCCAGAAGCGCTTCACAGGAGGTTCCCAAGCACTGAGGATGTCACCTAGAAAGGGGACGAAACGTTTGCAACAAAAACTCCCAGCTCGGCGAACAGAACCACAACAACGAGCACCCAAGCTACAAATCTTCTCACAAACTTTGATTCATGGGGCTATGTACACTTTGTTCTGTAATAACATGTGTTTTGTCAATGCCAATTTCTGTAATACGATTGACAAAATGGGGATGCTGTTTTTGCAGCATGAACTTTTAAGATGTTGGCTGTAATGCAGTTACAGCGGCAACACTAAGCGCTGTTTTTAAAGCGTGATTTTTCAATAACACGGGATTGCACAAGAATGCAAACTTCACATTATGGAAGAGCTGACTGCATAATAAAATGCCTTTGGCTGCATGCTCCAGATTGCAAATAATGGTGCATTAAATGTTTTATATCATTTTTGGGTTCATCTATTTATCTGACTGAGCATTCAATGAGTCCAATCAATACATGATTTGTAGGATCTTTTCAAATTATTTTACATTTGTCTACATCTCAATTGAAATTATTTTGATTTGTAATATTTTTTCTAATTAGTTGTTTTCCATTCAATGTTTAGATATCAAAACTGTGTTTGTAGTGGCTCAGTTAGTAGTACTCTTACCTGAGTCACATGATTGCAGAGCCAAGTCACACTCCAGGACTTGAACATAGAAATCAAGGCTAATATTCTGTGCAGCGCAGGACTAAGTTTTTTCTTGTTAAGTAATCATTTCAACTTTACTAAGTACATGAGGAATTAAATTATCATTTGTTTGATTGTGGCTAGTTGTTAATTATTTTCTGTAACAAAGAAAGCCATATCGCCAGATCAAAGTTAAGGTTATGGGTTTATGTTTTTATGCTGTAAGCTAATGTTAACAGAAGTTAATAAAAATGTAAAAGTTTGGACATAAAAGGTTTCTACCACAAAAACACAACTATATTTTGAATTTTAATATGTAACTTGAAGCATGTAACAGGCCTATGCGCATTAATTTTGTACAGCTATTTTGAGTTTTAATGTACTTTAGGCATCAAAATTTATTGTGGAGCCACGTGATTCTTTCATTAAGGGTTACTAAAGATTTGCGAAACCATTCAGATGTATCAGTTGGGATGATAGTTAATCACTAGGAATTGACACTGCATACTCTAAGCATGTGCCTACATGTTAATATTGGTGCCAATGTATTTTCGTAAAGTGCGGTGGAGTCAGTAAGTTGAGATGGACAAGCTGGTAAAAAAGGAATAATCTTCCAAAGTGATTGGCACATCAAGGAATGAATCAGGAGACTGTAGGAAGTGATATCACTAAAATGACCATTATTTTTAACAAAAGCAATGGGCCATTGGGTAGTCACTACCTAGCCAATCCAAGATTGATGGGCTGGGCATATGTTGGTAAGCCAATGAGAGTTCAGGATGCCTCTGATCATTCATGTGGAACAATGGCTAGCAAGGATCCATCAGTGCTGATCCTTAGTGGATTAATGTTGAAAAAGGAAGACTGAAAGTGACTAACTGCACAGAGGCAGGTATCCAGACATTAAAACACCCTTTATTCACATGCGTACAGTACACTGGTTGTGACCCAGTCAGCTTGGAGTCAGTCCCCGAATTGAGAAGATTCAGAATCCCCTGTTTATATCTCTTTTCTTTCTTCTTTTTATATATTTTCTACAGAAGCCAGTTTCCATTACCAAGTCACCCCTTATTACTGAGGGCATGGTACACTAGCTGTAATGAACCAGTTCAGAGTCAGTCCCCTTGACTGATGGGATTCTGTATATTATTTTTTGAGATTCCAATCTCCTGGTTTTATAGCCCCACACTAGTGACAAAGAGCGGTAGTGCTTATTTTCCCCAGCACCCATGTTGTGTGCGTATAGGTACAGGACACAGTGGAAAAATATGCACAGAAAGCTTTATTCAGATTCCACCACCAGAAGAAAGAAAAACACCAAGGCGGCCAGTGACAAGCAATGCCCTGCTCATCAGAGGGCAATATAATTGGTGAAAGTGAGGACTGCAGATGCTGGAGATCAGGTGCTGGAAAAGCAGAGCCAGCCAGGCAGCATCTGAGGAGCAGGAGAATTGACATTTCGGGCAAATGGCAATAGATGCTGCCTGCTCAGTGACACCTTCATCCCCCCTCATTCCTGTATCTAGTCTTTCTGATGAAGACCCTATGCTAGAAACGTTGACTCTCCTGCTCCTCGGATGCTGCCTGACCTGCTGTGCTTTTCCAGCACCACTCTGATCTAAACTCTGGTTTCCAACATCTGCAGTCCTCACTTTTGCCTAGGGCACTGGTAAGACCACATGTAGAGTAATGCATGCAGTTTTGGACTTCCTCCCAACAAAAATATATTTTCCATAAAGGGAGATTCACTAGCCTGATACTGGGGATGGCAGCACTCTTTATGAGGAGAAATAGGTTTGACGGGTCCTGCAGTCACTAGTATTTAGAAAAATAAAAGGGAATTTGTTTGAAATGTATAAAACTGTAACAGGGCTAAAAAGACTAGATGTGGGGAGATTTTCCCTGGTTGGAGAGTTCTTTTTCTCTTTATTCATTCATGGGAGTAGGGCGTTGCTGGGCAGGCAGTATTTATTGCTAATCCCTAATTACCCAGAGTCATGAATCAACCACATTGCTGTGGGTCTGAAGTCACATGTAGGTCAGACCATTAAGGATGGCAGTTCCCTTCCCTAAAGGAACCAGTTGGGGTTTTCCTGACAATCAATTCATGGTCATAATTATTGGAATCCATCTGCCAGGCGGGATTCAAACCGAGGTCTTCAGAACATTATCTGGCTTAACAGCCCTAGCCTCCCCCTGAACCAAAGGATACAGAGCAAGGTAATTAGGGTAGAGATGAGTGACAAGATATTTTTTCACTCAGAGGGTGATTAATCTGTGAAATTCTCTACCACAGAAGAATGGGACAGGGGCTGGATCACTGAGTATATTCAAGAAAGAGATGGATAAATTTTTAGATCTTTAAGATACTAAGGGTTTGGAGAGAAAGTGGGAATATGGAACTAAGTTAGAGGTTCAGCCATGATCCTATTGAATTGTGGAGCAGGCTCGAAGTGCTGAAAGCCCTACTTCTGCTCTTAGTTTCTTTGTTTCCATAATTTTAATTGAATTAGGTCTTACAATTTAAAGGTAAAGTGAACTCTACCACAGTAAAACAAAATAGAACTGAATTCTTCACTTATTTAATTATTATTTAGAAAAGTAACTCAATCTGACAATGTTTGGATGGTTTGCAATTGTTGGATGTTCGACCTTTAGAAAACAATGTTTGAGCAGGACCCCAGCTGCCAACTTGGATGGTTGCAAAAAGATCCCTTGGTATGATTTTGGGTAACAACTGAATTTCTGGGAAATATTTATCCCTCAATCAGCATCACAGATTATCTAATCATTATCATTGTGTTTTCCTTAATTACAACAGTGACGACACTCGAAAACCACTTAATTAGTTATGTACTTTGAGATATCCGGTGGTCCTGACAAGTGCAGATCAGTCATTTGTTATTTATCAACTTCATTTTGATACCATTTATAAATTATAATGGTTAAGGCCATACATAAAAATATCTCACTTATTTACACAAATGTCTTTCATCTATTAAACTGTGTGAAATTCAGGTTTAATTTTCTTAAAAGCCTTTTCATTCTTTTGCTATTAAATGTTGGATTATTTAACAAACAGCTCTGAATTTCAATGAGACTTTTGTATTTCGGCTTATTTAGAGTAATACAAGGCACATCAGAAAGAACCTTAACGGTTTCGCTCTAATTACTTCTTTTGTAACTTAAATGTAGAGTTAGACTATGCTGTTGCTTTCAAATCACTTAATAGTGATATTTTGAAAGTCAGTACAAGTTAAGGAAAAATGCTGTATCAAGAAACAATAGATAGAATCACATGCTGAAGCCATGGCTTATAAGTGTGCATGTCAGCATGTTTTCAACTAGACAATATTAAACATTCAAATTGTATGCCACAAAGTTAGAAACTGTTATAAAGGCACCTTCTCACAATTAAATATTGACAGAATTGTGAGTATTTTATTATCCATTTTGCCTTTATTGATTTATGAAATGAAATATTTTCCAACATGACTTACAGAAAATCCAGCTGATTATGTTGCTTGACAAGCCCTAATGCAATTCAACTCAGGAAAGTCTTTGGCTAACAGTAAAGATTTTTATCTGTCTGTGTAAATGTGATGGTGCAGCAGCAGAGTAGCACAGCACATTCAGCCTCCCAGTTGGCATAGAAAACTGGGACATGACTTTAATTTGTTGATTCTGCCAATCACAGAAGTGATGCAACATAGAGTGAGCATGCAATAGAGGTACAAGCTGCAGTATTCTGAGGAGTGGGAGTCCAATAAGTGTTGTCTTTCTCTGGCAGGTGTCAGCAGGACAATATTAACCTGGGGGAACAGTGTAATTAGACCAGTCATAGAGTAATAGAGATGCACAGCATGGAAACAGACCCTTCGGTCCAACCCATCCATGCCGACCAGATATCCCAACCCAATCTAGTTCCACCTGCCAGCACCTGGCCCATATCCCTCCAAACCCTTTCTGTTTATATACGCATCCAAATGCCTCTTAAATGTTGCAATTGTACCAGCCTCCACCACTTCCTCTGGCAGCTCATTCCATATGCGTACTACCCTCTGCATGAAAAAGTTGCCCCTTAGGTCTCTTTTAAATCTTTCCGCTCTCACACTAAACCTATGCCCTCTAGTTCTGGACTCCCCCACCCCAGGGAGAAGACTTTGCCTATTTAGCTTATCCATGCCCCTCATAATTTTGTAAACCTCTATAAGGTCACCCCTCAGCCTCCGACACTCCAGGGAAAACAGCCCCAGCCTGTTCAGCCTCTCCCTGTAGCTCAGATCCTCCAACCCTGGCGACATCCTTGTAAATCATTTCTGAACACTTTCAAGTTTCACAACATCTTTTCAATAGGAAGGAGACCAGAAATGCATATAATATTCCAGCAGTGGCCCAACCAATGTCCTGTACAGCCGCAATATGACCTCCCAACTCCTGTACTCAATACTCTGACCAATAAGGGAAAGCATACCAAATGCCTTTTTCACTATCCTATTTACCTGTGACTCCACTTTCAAGGACCTATGAACCTGCACTCCAAGGTCTCTTTGTTCAGCAACACTCCCTAGGACCTTACCATTAAGTGTATAAATCCTGCTAAGATTTGCTTTCCCAAAATGTAGCACCTCGCATTTATCTGAACTAAACTCCTGCTGTCACTTCTCAGCCCATTGGCCCATCTGGTCCAGATCCTGTTCTAATCTGAGGTAACCCTCTTCGCTGTCCACTACACCTCCAATTTTGGTGTCATCTGCAAACTTACAAACTGTACCTCTTATGCTCGCATCCAAATCATTTATGTAAATGACAAAAAGTAGAGGGCCCAACACCGATCCTTGTGGCACTCCACTGGTCATAGACCTCCAGTCTGAAAAACAACCCTCCACCACCACCCTCTATCTTCTACCTTTGAGCCAGTTCTGTATCCAAGTGGCTAGTTCTCTCTGGATTCCATGAGATCTAACCTTGTTAATCAGTCTCTCATGGGGAACCTTGTCGAACGCCTTACTGAAGTCCATATAGATCACATCTACTGCTCTGCCCTCATCAATCTTCTTTGTTACTTCTTCAAAATACTCAATCAAGTTTGTCAGACATGATTTCCCATGCACAAAGCCAGTCCCTAATCAGTCCTTGTCTTTCCAAATACATGTACATCCTGTCCCTCAGGATTCCCTCCAACAACTTGCCCACCACCGAGGTCAGGCTCACCAGTCTATAGTTCACTGCTTGTCTTTACCGTCCTTCTTAAACAGTGGCACCACATTAGCCAACCTCCAGTCTTCTGGCACCTCACCTGTGACTATCGATGATGCAAGTATCTCAGCAAGAGAAGAAAGTGAGGTCTGCAGATGCTGGAGATGAGAGCTGAAAATGTGTTGCTGGAAAAGCGCAGCAAGTCAGGCAGCATCCAAGGAACAGGAGATTCGACGTTTCAGGCATAAGCCCTTCTTCAGGATTCCTGAAGAAGGGCTTATGCCCGAAACGTCGAATCTCCTGTTCCTTGGATGTTGCCTGACCTGCTGCGCTTTTCCAGCAACATATTTTTATCTCAGCAAGAAGCCCAGCAATCACTTCTCTAGCTTCCCACAGAGTTCTCGGGTACACCTGATCAGGTCCTGGGGATTTTTCCACTTTTAATCATTTCAAGACATCCAGCACTTCCTCCTCTGTAATCTGGACATTTTGCAAGATGTCACCATCTATTTCCCTACAGTCTATATCTTCCATATCCTTTTCCACAGTAAATACTGATGCAAAATACTCATTTAGCATCTCCCCCATTTTCTGTGGCTCCACACAAAGGCCGCCTTGCTGATCTTCGAGGAGCCCTATTCTCTCCCTAGTTACTCTTCCGTCCTTAATATATTTGTAAAAGCCCCTTGGATTCTCCTTAATTCTATTTGCCAAAGCTATCTCATGTCCCCGATTTGCCCTCCTGATTTCCCCCTTAAGTATACTCCTACTTTCTTTATACTCTTCTAAGGATTCACTCAATCTATCCTGTCTATAACTGACATATGCTGCCTTCTTTTTCTTTGTCCTCCATGGGCCTGAAGTATTTGGAGGCATGAGTTCAAATTCCACCATGACAGTTTTGAAATTTAAAATCAATTAATGAAACTAACCTAACATAAAACCTCATCTGGTTACAAATGTCCTTTAGAAAAGGAAACCTACCATTCTTGGTCAGTCTGGCTCACCCGAGTCCAAATCTGTAATAACACGGCTGATTTCATATGCCCGCTGAAATGGTGCAACAGGCTATTCAGTTTTGCTTAAAGTCACCACTATCTTCACAGGGAATTAGGAATGGGGAGGAAGTACTGGCCTCGCTAGTGACACCCATATCTCAAGAATGAGTCAAATTTATTGGCCTGGGGACACATTATTAGCCATCAAAGTAGAATTCATGAATGTGAAGAACCATTGAGAAAAACATAGATTATACCCTACTTGTGTTTACTTTGGGATATCTGATCGGCATGGATGTGTTGGACCGAAGGGTTTGTTTCCATGCTGTACATCTCTAGGATTCTAAGAGACAGGCCAAGGTAACTAATCAAACATGAGTGTATCAATATTCTTTTCAACAGGAAGAAAGTGATACTGATGCCCATTGGTTCCAGTGGTTATAGCCCTGCTAACCAAATCAACTTCACTGTGTCAGAGAATGTTTGAGAATTCCTAAATCAGTACATGCCAGCTACATTTCAATTAAGCTGCCATATACAGGTAGTTCTTCTATAATGTGATGGTTGCGTTCTTGTGCAAATCCACGTTATAGAAGAATCGTGCTTTAGATACAGCACTTATAGTGTTGGCGATGTAATCACATTACAACCAACACACATTTAAAGTTTGCATTTTAGAAATAGTTTCCCTAATTCCTCAATAGCGTTACAGCAAACTGTCATGAACAAAACATTAGCAGAATGACCTGTAATAGTAAGGGAACTATAGGTAATCCTTGTACTGAATGGTTAGAAAAGAGGTCTGTGATTGCTATTGCCTGCTTGCAATTAAATGAAGGTTAAATGAAGGTGCTATACTTTGGAAACATTGCAGCTGTCAATTGCTTGTCTAACCTATGGCAAATTAATGATCTTACATTATATGCCTCACTCATTTACATGCTGAAAATCGAGCCATACTACTCCCAGAGTCATCAAAAAATTAAAAATTTTATTAAGTGTGCCAAGTTCCCAATTTATTTGACTTTCAGACACAGGTTGATGGAAAATATAAACCAGCTTTCTGCACTGAACACAAATCAAAAGTAAATAGATTCAAGCTACAGGTAAACATTTATAGACCGTTGGCACTTAACCCTACTGATTAGAACTCTAATCCCCTTATAAATTCTCCCTTGCATACATAAACACATACAAGCAGATGGGGTAAGCAGGTTATTTGGCTGAAGGGAAACACAGGAAAGAGAGTTGAACAGTCTTTGTTCCCAGGTTCTGTTGTTGAGATCATCATAATGATTCTTTTGCTGGCCAGTACATTAGTTAAGTTGTCTTTCTCTGGATGCTTCCACTGGTTGATAAGAAACACAGGTGACTGGCTCACTTATTAGAACTTACCAGTTAAAAATCTTAAAAACATATAGCAACTGTTTCAGGAAAGAAAAAAAAACTATCATAACATTTAAAATTAGTGTTAACTGCACAATACAGAGAGAGCTGTCCTAAGCTGTGGAAGAACTGAACATTTCTCTCTCATTCCATTTTTCTCTCTGTAACTTGTTCCCAGCTTGAAACTCTTCGATTACCTGAGAACCAATCACATTGTTGCTGGCTGGCAGGTGGTCTCTGTTGGTCACTAGTCCCATAGACCAATCAACTTCTTGTTGCCAACTATATTGCATCTGTACCTTGTCCTCAATTAATCTGCAACTCAAACTTCAATTATTGCTGTTTCAAACAGCTGTTTATGTATTGTGCCATGGGTATCAGGCTACTTGCTTTCATGACATACAACCTTTCAAGCATTAATTCTTTTTTTAAAAAAAAACAGTTCTTTCTCATTTCATTCTACAACTTTTAAAAATATGAAAAAAAGAGAAATGGTCCTTACATCTAATGTCTGTACGAAGAACTTTCTCTTTATTTTCTTTCTCCCATTCCTGCCCTTCCTCATGGGAGGTGTGAGCACAATGTCCTGAACTCTGAGCAGTTTCTTCAAATTGTTTTGCGTGGGTCTGCCTGGTTAATTTCTCAATTTAAACTTGCCTGGAGCAAAATTCAGTACTTCATGAAAGCAGGATTATGATATTGATTATTTTGAACTTATAATTAAGGCCAAATTAATGTCTATTTCTCTCAAGGCAAGTATTTTAACAGAACCAAGGATTCTGAGAAATAGCCCTAGGACTAGATTTTCAATCAACATACAAGAACATTAAAAATGGGCATTGCTGAAGATTTGGTATCAATCAGACCCAAATCATCAGAGAGATCTGTCAGCAGTTCTTCATCCTCTTACCATCTGGCTGAGCCTCCAGATGAGGGTCACATTTGCTATGCTGATGTAGAAAGCTGCTTAATGAAGCTTTAAAATGAAAACCTGTGCAGATATATGGTGCCAATCCTTTAGTTGATGCAGTTGTGACAGAAGCAGTAACAGCTTGAGCAAGGAAATTCAGTATCAGCAAAAGGTTTGGGGATGTTGTAGACGTGGGAGAAAGCCAATACATTATACATCTTGATCAATTATGCAAGGAAGCATGCTTCTACAATTAGAAATTACAAATTCTAATTGAAACTAGAATGGCCTTGACTATGGAAAAAATATTCGAAAGAGAATGAAAGCTATTAGATTTATGAACATCATTCGAGGCATACTTTTGAGTTATAATCTTTTCATCACTGCCACATATTACTTTCTTAAAAACATACACTGATTGTAATAAACATTTACAACTTTATTAAAACAGCTAAACAAGATAAATGACAAATAGAGTAGTGCAACATGCTATTGCAATGATAATGCTTTGGCATCGTGCCTTGTGTCTTGCATGGTCTGTATTTTACAGGTGGACAGAAAAACTGAAATCACTATGTGACTAATAGCAACTGAATAAAGTTTCAAGACAAAAGGCTTCTTCAGGTGATAAAGTTATGTGCTACAAGACATGATTGATATATATTTCAATATCATTTATGTTAAAATGTCGATTTTGAACTAGTGGCACATGGTTTTATTGTCTGAGTCCATGAAGGGACTCAATGATTTTCTGAATCCAAGGTTTTTTGAAAAAAAGTATTATAGGTATACTTCTTGGAAGCTAATGGGAATTTGTTCACATTTGGAGTGTTGTTTACTCACAAAATAAACTTTGTACTGCATTAGACTTCAGTTAAAAGGATCTGGAATTGTGTTTTTTTTGTCTTGGGGGAACACCCATAGCTTGGAAAGCCTTTATAGTTTCAGTTTCCTGAAGTCCTGGTTAAAGCTGGCTATATCAGACACTTTCTGCTGAAGGAAGAAGTAAGTTTATAACTGCTAAAGAATAGGTTACCATGGTGTAAGTAGTTTAGTTTGAAAGTTCCATACCAGAAATGTTTAATTTGACCAGCAATTGAGGAATCAACTATGCCTTATAGTTGTGATGGAGAAGGGAATTCTCACTGGTATGAGGACTACGAAATTGTGCTGCTGAGATTAATAGGATTGCATTTTATTGTATGTTACAAAGTATTTAAACTTGTATTTATGTGTTTTGCTATAAATTCTTCTGTCTTATGATCTTATAGTCCACAATCACCTGATGAAGGAACAGTGCTCTGAAAGTTAGTGCTTCCAAATAAACCTGTTGGACTATAACCTGGTATCGTGTGATTTTTTTTTACTTTGTACATCCCAGTCCAACACCAGCACCTTCAAATCTTAAAATAAAGTAGGATTCATTAATGCATTCAAACCCCAGGGGAATAACACACATTCCATACATATATGTCAAATGAAGAAAGTGAAAGCAAAAGAGGCAAGTTATAAATTATAAATGTCTTAAGTCAAAGGATGAATTGAATGCTTTCTTGGTTAGGTGTCAATTTTGTCAAGTTTCGTGAACGGTTTCTCTCCATGAGAATTAGTGAGTTCTTTTGCTAAGTCTTTTCAAATTTGCCTCATCAACAATCTACTTTACTCTTTATGGTACCCCTTTCCTTTGATTCATGACCCATTCTACAGCTCATGTACGCAGAAAAACTTGCCACAATCTGATATATCCCAGAATGGACCAGCATCCTTGGCACCGGCACCATTTTGAAAAGGCTGTTGTGCATCCTGAGAAATAGTTAGTTGACAGTTGCCCTGTATGATTCCTGACATTTGCCATGAATGTAGCAGAACGGAAATTGGTGTCTCGCTTGTGGGCAGGATACTCAAGATTCTACCGGCAGGGGTGGTACAGGAGGGGGATATCTTCCTCTCTCAGGACTGGCGGTCAAGGCCACAACGCCAGACCATGTCAACCTCATCCAGGATTGCTGGGTCAGCACAGTCTCAGTCATCTGAAGGAATGAAAAAGAGTGAGGGGATGATTGCATTGAAGTGCAAAAGATACTGAGCGGTTTTGACAATGAGGATGTGGAAAAGATGTTTCTTCTTTGAGGTCAGTCCAGAACTAGGGAGCAATATTTTAAAATTAGGGGCTAATAACAGTGAAGGAAAAAAACTCATGCAACTCTCTGCCTCAAAAACTGGTAAGCATGAGTTCATTAAATAGTCTTTAAGACCAAGTTGAACAGCTTCTTGTTAGGTGAGGTAATCAAAAGTTATTGGGGCTGCATAGGATTGTGGAGTTCAAAACAAACAAATCATCCCTGATTTTGCTGAATGATGGGATAGGTTCAAGGGGCTGAATTGTCTATATGTCTGCTCCCATTTTGTAATTCATACGTTTGTCACTGAAGGGTTTGCTTGTGTCCTGGTAAATGCTGAATATCTCTGGAAACAGTTAATTTGCTCATTCTATATTTTATAACAGCCATTTTAAATCCAGCAAGAGTCTATTTTTGATTAGAAAAGAATTCAAACAAGATAATAATTTTAAAAAGCACAATCTGGAATGTCCGTCTCTCTTCCTGAGCTCTGGATGTTGCAGCAGGCATTACATTCCAGGCTCTCAACTGTGCATGTATTGAGCAGCACTTTTAGATTAGTTATTTCCTCTTACGTGACTCAGGCACTAACTCACATCTGATCAAAAATGAGTACTTTCAGTAATTTCTTTTTAAGTGCTGCTGTAGTGAAGTCCCACTGCTCAAACTAGCAGAAGTGGACAAGTACTTTTATTGATTGATAATTATTCTGAGTTGAGACTGGAATGAACCCATTTCAAATCAACTCACTTAACATTGAAACAGATGCCATTAATCATTGCTGCTTTATTAGCTTGCACTTATTTTCATTGCATTTACTAGCTCCTATTTGTTTACTATGCGTGTGACAGGAATACTAGATTGACTTGCATCAAATTTCCTTTCCAAACAGACAATCAATCTGACTGGCCAATGTTCCACACAGGGTTCCATCTTATCCTGTTCATCTCTCCTATTTGCCTCAACCATTCCTTATATTATCAGATTCAACATTCTAACTATTTTTTAAAGATAATTTTGCATCCTGGATTGTCTACTCAATTTAGTGCTGATCATTCAATACTCATAGTCCTTCAGTTGGGATCCACTGCTCTCTTCCCAAAGTAGAGATGTTTTTTTCACATCAAGCAAATGAAACCCTCTCAGTATCTGAAAAGCTTCTATTAGGTCACCCTTCAGATTTCTAATTTCTGGAAAATGTTTTGCCAACCTATTCAATCTTCCTTGATAAATATCATACTTTTGCAGCTTAGCTAATGTTCTTATTTCTTTTTTACATCAAGGAGACATGGAAACATTAGCATTATACTCAAACGTGGCTTAAACAAGGTGTCCTTCAAGTTTCAAAAACTTGTTTGCCAATTCTATCAACTTAGCAACCACTTCTATTTGGATTATTTTTCTTATTTAATGGCTTTAGTAACATTTGTTCCTTGGTGATTCATGTTTTCATTGGTGATTCATGTTTTCGTACCCCAAGAGTCCTTTACTCTTTTATATTGCTTCATGGAATAGTTATTGTACAGAAAGAGACTATTTATCCTGTTGAGTCTATCTGAGGTAGAGAATGATTTAAGGTCAGATGTTCACACTGGAGGTGGGAGACATATTTCAATGGCAGACACATTTCATTGAAAATTGTGCCAGATGTCATATTTTTGTTCTGGGGAAGCAGAGGTGGGGCTGGGATCAAGTTGGGTCCTTGTGTCAGGAGGCAGCTTGGAGGTGACCATGGAGGCTACCCAGTGTGCAGGTCGGCAAGGAGGGAGGTTTTCCTAATTTCCTTGGGACACACACACACACACACACACACACACATCTGAAGACCCCATTTCCTAAAATGGAAGCAGGGGTCTCATGGTACTTTCATGGAGTTGTAATCCAGAAGTCCAAGCTAGTGTCCTGGATTAAAGGTTGAAACCCTACAGTGACAGCTAATGGAATTCAATTAATAAATCTCGTCCTCATGAAACAGAGTTAACCTTTAGAATAAGAAAAGACCCACTGGACTCAAAATGCTAACTATTTTTCTCCTTCAACAGATGTTCCTGGACCAGTTGAGTTTCTTCAGCATTTTCTGTCTTCATTTTGGTTCACTAATGTCTTTAATTTTACTAAGTTCAAATCCATCAGCCATAACGTGATTTGAATCCATGTCCCTGGAACTTGAGTTCTGAATCGCTAGTACAGTGATATTACCAATACCTTAACATCCACCTACTTTGAGAAAGGACATTGGTGGTCCTTACTCGATTTAGGCTACATATGACTCTAAATCCACAGCAATGTGGTGAACTCTTAACTGTTCTCTAAAATAGCCATATAGATTTTATTAAGGATAAGCAATAAATGCTGACCTTATATCCTACATCTAATAACCTTTAAAACACAAAATATTTGAACTGACTGGAATAGAGAAGTTACTTTGGAGCACTAAATTAAGAGATGATTACAGTACAGAACAAATTGTGTATAAACAGTGTGCAGGATAAATTACAGTAGACAGATTTGATTAGTCTACAGATTAGAACATAAAATAGGTTGCAGTGATGGCCAAAAAGCAGTGAATAGCTTGCTGTAAAACAAATTGATTTAGATTTAAAATGCATTGTCACAAATACTGCCGATTAAAAAATAATATTAATACGAATGAAGGTGAAAATGTAGGGTTGAATCAAGCACATAGGTCTGCAACCAGGGAATCATTTCAGAATAATGATTTCACTTTAGCCCCCATGTTGCAATCACTGCTCACAATTTGCAAAAAATAATGCTTCAATAACAGTCTAACGTCAGAGTCTTTTTTTTTAAATGGAAGGGGTGAGGAATTTTTGAAAAATAAAACTAAAAACACAAGCAGATTTACAGATTGCTGTAAATTGGAGGGTAAATGTAGAGCTGGGCACTTTTGCCTTGAATCTTAAATGAGAAATAATTCATCATATTATAAATTTTAAAATGCAACTGCCATCACGAAAATATTTTTGACAAATCTGTTTTTGTTTGTTTCAGTGATGTAATGATGTAAATCACTCAAACTCATTTTACATAATTAGTGCATAATTTATAATAGCAAAAATAAAACAATGCTTTATTTTATCATTTCAATTATAATTGTTAAGAACGTCTAAATGAGATTAAAATGACTTTTGCCAAGGACACTGTGATAATGCAACATTAACTTTGACAGAATGTATATATATTCAGAGATTATCTACATGTTTAAGACAAACATCAGTATGAACATGAATGTTGCACACTTTCAGACCCTGTTACCTTTCATACTTTTATCTACACCATGCTACTCTTACTATGGTTAGATTATATGTACTTTACAGATGAGCAAAAACTAAATTTATATCTATTTCTAAAGGGCAACTACCATCAGAGAGTATTTACATTAGTTCAGGTTGAGAATTTTCTTCAGTGACTTGAACAACCTTTCAGTAGAAGGAACCCTATCTACATGCTCATCCATGGTTTCTGATGATCTTTTGAAGTTGCAGTAATTGATTGACAAAAGGGCATTCCTGCTTTTAATCTCAATCAGTTGATATCTAGAAAGTGATCAAAGTTGATTTATACTGGACATTCCAAAATACACCTCTCCACTCTTCAATTTTTGAGCTTTTTTATTCTCTATTGCCAGTGCTTCACCAGTCATTAGGCAATGATAATCCTTCAGTTTTGAATTATCGCTGAAACTACATCCTCTTCTTTTGAGAATGAATAAAGTAGCAGTGGAGGTAGATAATTTGGTCAATTAAGTTTGTTCTGTCATCCAACAAGATCAAGGCTGATGTTTTGCCCTGTTCCACCTTCTTGCACTATTATCATATTCTCCACTTGCACTGCTACCCAAGCATCTCTCATCACCTGTGATTAATAAACTCCTCTGGATCTCTCTGGCATAGAGGATTCTAAAAGATCGCAATCCTTTTGAGTGATGAAAGCTATACTTTTATCTCGGTTATAAATGGCCTACTTCTTATTCTGAGACTGTGATGCTAAGTTCTAGATTCTCCATCCAGGAGAAACATTGTCTCCTGATCTAAATTGTCAAGCCAATAAAAATAATATCTGCTTAAAATAGATCATGTCTTCAAAATTCCAGGGAATACAGGTCTACTCAATATTTCCACACAAGACCTCACCTCAGGGACAGAGTTTAATGTCCTATCCATGGTGAGTTTCATGGTGAGGGTGATATTTAGTTTTGGCAGGTGAGGAGCCCATTGTCTCTTGCCTCCATCCCAATCTACTGCAGAGAGCCCATGAATGTCCACCCCACCCAGTTGCCAATTGGAACTGGGTGGGGTGGACATTAAACTTACATGCTCCTCTGGGGACCTTCGATCAATGTACTTGATGTCTGATCTAGGGACCCCACATTAGGAAGGAGATCTCACTTCCTGCCTTTGCTGCCAACCCCCTAGCATTATACTGCCACCTCCTGCATCATTCACTTTGCTGGCCTGGGGTCCAGCAAAGATAGCAAATCTTCACTGGCTGTTGTATCGGCAGTGGTGTCCACTTCCCTGGTGGGGTTGTCATTCAATACAGAAGCTGGCCTCCACTTGGTTAGTAGCTCTTGATGTACACATCTTCTGTGCTTGACAGGCTTTCCCTGAAGCAGACAACTGGGGACCACTGCCTGATGTGCAGCCAGCAGAGAAGACCCCTGTAACGTTCATTACAATCTTCCTGAGAAACAAGTCACCATTACATGTTAATGCTCTCCAACTGGATCTCAACAAAATACAGAAATAGCCCTGCCCACTCGGCTTGAACCTTGTTCTGCTCTCATGACGAAAGTTCCGTCATTTTCACTGAGGTGCCTTCAGGAAACTTCTGAAGATCAGATGGCAGGACAAAGTATGAGACACAAGGCTGCTCACCAGAATTGGTATGCCAAACATCCACACCATACTGAGACAGTTACAATTGGATTGGTCGAGTCTCTTAGCCATAATGCCTGATACTCACTTATTAAAGTGAATCCCTTATGGAGAGCTTGAATCTTGATGTACTCTTACAACGGTCAAAAGAAAAGCCACGAGGACTCTCCACGCTTCATTGGGAGCTGAGCCCTAGAAGAACCTAGCCCAGACACACAAACAAATTTAAAAAAGGTGTAGCCTCCTTCGAATGCAAGTGCGTTTCAGAAGTAGAAGGAAAAATTCAGGAGAGGAATTTATGAACCAGGAACCCATCCAAAGTTCAATTCTCTACACGAACCAGTCCTATTTGTAGGTGAACATTTCAGGCGCTGATTGGCCTTAGCAGTCAGCTATGTATCTACTGGAACCCAACCCTGAAACACCGTAGATGGTCTTGAAGGGTGTACAAAGCAAAAGGAAAGATGCACATCAATGTCACATTTGATTTAATCAGAACCACCGAAGTAGAAGATCTGATTTCATTTACTGTCAAGCATTCACTCTTCCACATATAGCACAGACTGATTGGGCAGCATTTTGATATTGACAGTACGTTAAAAAAAGTCATTACCACTCTAATCAACCTCACCAGCTGTTAATATCTTCTTGAGAACGTGATCATGCATGTAGGATAAAATATGCTCCCAACAGCAATTGAAGCACACTACAAAATCAATCAGCATTATTACAAACAATCAAATGAGTTTTCAAGATATGGATAAATGTCTGCACTCAATTGTGTTCTTTTGACAGAATGGCATTGATATCATTCATCTTGCCTGCTACCATACCACATTGACTTCCCAACCAAGGGACTAGACAAGCAGTTTGCTACTGAATTGAAACCAAAATTTAATTACACAAAATCCTAATTCTCCTTCTAAATTCTTGTCATCATCACCTCACTAAAAACAATAGCAGCATGGAACATTTCACAACAGAACAAGGTTGTCTTTTGGCTCGTTAGATTCATGCTGACAAAAATGTGGTATCCAGCCTCATCTTACATTCCACTCTTAGCCAATGGACATGTATATTATAGCTCATTAAGTGCATATTGAAGTATTGTAGTTTTAAAAATGTTGTAGGTTTCAGCCTGTACTCCCCTCTAATCCTTCTACAAAATACTTTAAATCCATCTCCCCTGGTTATTGACTTCTCTGGAATTGAAATAGGTTCTTCCTATCCACAGTAGGCCGCTCATAATTTTTATACATCAGTTAGATCTCACCACCACTTCTGTTCCAAATTAAAAAGGTTCATCCTTCTTCATTATTAAAATTCTCAGTTTGTGGCAACGTATGTATAAATCTTTTTGTACCTTCTCTAGTCTGACTTTGTCCTGCCTGCATTGCAATGACCAGAATTGTATAGAATACTCAAGTCTAATGAGTGCTTTATTCAGTTCTATATAGTTTGTTCAAATTCCAAAGTCAACTGTTAGTGCAAATAATTTCAGCAGATTCCTAAGAATATTTAATTACTTCTTACAGATTGGGATTCTTTTGTCAGAACATTCAACAATTTGACTAATGAAGAGAAATCCAGAGAGAACAGCCAGTGCAGAAGCTCCCCAAAATCATTCTGCTTCCTGAAAAATAAACGTCAGAGCCAGTTCCCTTTTGTTTCTTCCTCTGTGGTTAGCTGGTTAGCACTGGTACCTCTTTGAACAATTGAACATCCAACCAGCTCTCAGCCCTGAGCATTGCTAACTTTCGGTGCTAATTTATCTACAGTGTTCTCAGATCAGTAATTAAGTTGCATAACTTTTCAGGCCAGTTCCCAACAGATAACATCAGTGTTTGTTATTTTATTTCTTAAAACTAGCAGCTATTCAAAGTTGAATCTACTTTCAACTCAATTCCAACCCAAAAAAATGAGAAAAATGAACGAAAAATAGTGATGGTCTCAACACTACCCTCAGGTATGTGGACATGTATTCCATGGTCCATCTGATTCACTATACTTCACTATACTTCCTAGAATTTTTTTTGTGTGGGTTTCACTGAAGGGTCAATCTGGAGGATCAGTGCGGACTCGAAGGGCCAAATAGCCTGTTTCCACTTTATAGTGATTCTATGATTGTAAATGCAGGCTGATGTTAAATTTGTTGCAGAAATGAGGTGACAGTTCTTAAAACATGTTACTAATCAGTCCAGAAACCAGAGCTGGCTAATTGAATGGTTGAGAGAGATTGAGCACAAGAGCAGTTGCCATACAGCCAAAGTATAACATTAGGTTAAAACTACTCTTATCAAGATGGTGCTGTAAGGAGTGAGACCATCAAGAAAAGAACTGCCACTGAAAACAATTGGTTCCAAGCAGATCAGGTCTAGTCAGCCTGCAGTCAACCTATTCTGACTAACTGTAGTTTTAACTCACATGGAATTGTTTTCAAGTTTAGATTTTCTAGCAATAAAGCTGGTGGATTTCGGATGATCTCCTGTCAATTGAGATTCTCAATCTCTTGCAGGTCACAATATCCTACCATTTATTGTGTATTCCTTGGCTTATTTGCCCTCTCCAAATGCATTACCTGATGTTTCTTTGAAATGAACACCATTTATTATTTTCTGCACAGCTGACCAGTCCATTAATAAATCTGACAGTCTTCAGCTTTCTCTTTCAGTGTCAACCACATGTCCAATTTTTGTGTCATTTGTATTATTCTTCAGTACCATTCTTTTGTATCATCTTGTGTTAAAGTCTAAATCATCAGTATATAATGCAAGAGACAAGGGTACTAAAGCATAGCCCTAGAAATGGTGTTCCAGTTAGAAAAACACCTGTCAACCATTACACTTTATTTTTGGACATACAGCCAATTTTTGATCCCAACTTGCAACTTTGCATTAGATCAAATGATCTTTTACTTTTCGGACCAATTTACCATATGGAATCTTGTCAAGATAGATTACATCAAAAGTGCTAATCTCCTTAACTGTCCTTGTCATCTCTCAAAAAAATCTGGTGTTTCTAAAAGACAAATAATGTTGTCCCTCAGAAGATTTTCCAAAACTTCATCCAGTATTCAGAGTTAGGCTAACTCGTCTAAAGTTAGTCAATCTCATCCTTTTTCCCCTTTTTAACACCTCCCCCTTTTTAACTACTACTTCATGACTACTCCTAGCTTATAGAACATAGAACAGTAGAGCACAATACAGGCCCTTTGGCCCTCGATGTTGTGCCGACCTCTTATCCTATTCTAAGATCAGACTAACCTACATACCCTTCATTGTTCTATCTTCCATGTGCCTATGCAAGAGTGTTTAAATGTTCCTAATGTTGCTGACACTATTGGCAGTGCATTCCACATACGCACCACTCTGTGTAAAGAACCAACCCCTGACATCTCCCTTAAACCTTCCTCCAATCACCTTAAAATTATGTCCCCTCATGATAGCTGTTTCTGCCCTGGGAAAAAGTCTCTGGCTATTCACTCTATCTATACCTCTCAGTCACCTCTTTCAAGTCACCTCTCATCCTTCTTCACTCCGATGAGAAAGGCTCTAGCTCCCTCAACCTTTCTTCATACGACATGCCCTCCAGTCCGGGAAGAAAAATTAATTTATTTTCAATTCCTTTCATCACTGATGTTATCCCACTATATGGGGTTATAATCCCCTGAGTTTATTGTTTGAAGTTTCCTTCTTTATAATCTTGCCTGTCTTTTAACGTATAAAACACACAAGGAAAGTAAAGTTCTCATGCTGCCTTTTTGCGCAGTGTCTAGCACCCCTCAGTGTAACACTAACAAAGCTGGTTAGAAATATTGCTTTGTTTGCAGAAATGTTGAAAGGGGTAAGGATAACAATTCTATCAATACAGAACAAGTTATCTGAAAATGGCCATGGCAATATATTCTGCCATATAGGTTCTGAAAATTGGGTTCAGCAGAAACTAAAATAGAGTTAAATGAATTCACTAGATAACAAAAATAAAGCTACTGCATAACTTTACTCTCCAACCTTAAAACCTACATACAAAATATTAAAAAAAACTCCTCCATCCAATATTGACCTGTATCCCATGCCACCTAAAGTGTTGGAAGGTACTGAAAACGTTTTCGATGTATTTAACAAAGAGGTAACACCAGAGAAACGTTTTTAGATGTATTCGTTTAAAATAAATTCTCATAAGTAATATTCTGATAGAATTCTGTCAGTAACAATGATAATTATTGTAATTAATGTCAGTGCGATTTGGCAATCTGCTGTCCATTTATGTTTGAATCTTATATGAAATGTGTGAAGACTAGCTTATTATTCACGCTGAGCAATTTTATTATGGATATAGTAAGTGCTGCACAATATTTTGTTATAATCATCTGTATTGTGGAATCTACAAGGGGTTAGACATGTAGAGATCTGGTTTCAATTTTATTTTAATATGTTTATGTGCATATTTACAAACAATACATGAACTTTTGACCTAGTTTGGGTGTTTTTACAAGCGGGAATGTTCCTAAGGTTGCTATGGAGATATATTGCAAGTTCCAACAAATAAACCAACTCCCACCAACCAGGAAACTGTAATCTTGCATGGGTTTGCTTGTAGTGCTTTCTGCACAAGATTGATCCATTTCTAGCTATTTTAAAAAAAAAGGAATATAGAGATTGTGGGAAAATGGCATTGAGGCAGAAGACTAGTCATGATCTAGTTGAATGGCATAGGTGGTTTGATGGGCTGAATGGCCTATTTCTATTACTTTTTTTCAAGCTTCCTAAGGCAGTTGTGGTAGAATAACAGTACATGGACATTAACTACTCAATTTCCACCACAAACCTAAATGGTGAAAACAGGAGACACTGGCATCCTTACCCATCATCAACCATCTGTTTAAAGGCCTCCACCACCTAACATAAAATTCTGAAGTCTATTCTGTTAACAAATCTTATCGGAATTCACCATATAATCAGACCATCTAAATAAATATTGATTTAATGTCCACATTAAGCAGCTGGTGAGAATTTGGCATAGTGCATTGGTGTCATGAAAATGTCTGGTCAAATTTATGATTTGGAGACGCCAGTGTTGGACTGGGGTGTACAAAGTTAAAAATCACACAACACCAGCTTATAGTCTAACAGGTTTATTTGGAAGCACTATGGTGAAGGAGCAGCGCTCCGAAAGCTAGTGCTTCCAAATTAACCTGTTGGACCATGACCTGGTGTTGTGTGATTTTTAACCTTGGTCAAATTTAGTCAGCATATTCTAAATTTTCCTTGTATTCTCCACTTAGTTTCTGGGTTCAGTCAGTATTGTTATGGCTGCCAATCTTCGTGGGTTGGTTTTGATTTCAGGCAAGGCAGTGTTGTATTGCTCTATTGCAGCTTGTAAGTTAATTTTACAGCATTCTGCTTGCACAGTTCCACCTTTACTTGTCAGCACTCATTACACATACATGCAGAGTGTTACATTGCCAACATTATCACAGTTCTCCATTAGTATAACATAATACCCGAATGGCCTAATATTAAAGAGGGTGCTGTATGCAGAACCATAGATGTGGGACAGCCTGCATATAAATTGTAGAAGGTGGCATGTTAGTTGAGACCACGGTTATAAAAGCAGACTTTTTTTTATTCACGAGAGAGATGTGGGCATCACTGGCTGATCAGCATTTATCATCCATTCATAGTTGCCCACAGGAAGGTGGTGGTGAGCATGTCCATGTGCTAACACAGAAAGGGAAACAGTACAAAAACAAAGAACATATATAAATCACTGTTTAGGCCTTATAGGGATGTGCTATCTTCAATTGTTGGACACCATATTTTAACAAGGAAAACACTGTTGTGTTACCATAATCTTACCAGACCATAGGGGCAGCCTTTCTTATTAGAGAGAAGTGACTGGGGGTGACTTAACCTGAGAGCCACCAGACAAGGACAATCTTACATGTTAACCTCAAGCCAGTGATGAGAATTGAACCCACATTGTTGCTGTTATATAACCTCTGTAAACCAATGATCCAGCCAACTGAGCTAAACAGATTCCCAGCAAAAATAACAAGGCTGCATTTTATAGCCTTCACCAATGCAATGTGTGCATTCCACTGCTATCTTCAACAACAATCCCCCTATTTCCACACTTAACAATGCCAGAAATTGCTGTCCAATTTATGCAGCAATAATATTTGTTATTACAGTAAAATTTAGGCAGTTTTCTCATTTGTGAATATGAAGGAGGAGAAGAAATTTCTCCAGCTTAGACAGCAATGTTTCGAATGTGTTATGTTTCCACTGCTGAATGCTTTGACTACTCTGTGTAACTCATGGTTCTTACTCCACTTTTCAAATTAGAACCGAACAATAATCTGCTTGGATCCAAAATAGAATTGCAAATATGAGGAATGCCTGAGATGCGATGGTAGTATCCCTACCTCTAGGCTAAAGGACCTGAGGCCCATCTACTCTGGAGGTGTACCATAACATATCGGAAAAGTCTGATTTAAAAATCTCTATCATTGAAGACACTGGCTAGCCAGGGTGCAGGCTGAAAAAAAGCAAATCTCTATGTTTATTTGTCTCTAGTTCAGTACATTACATTCTCTATCACAGTGGGCTTTTCCAGTGCACTGTATTTTATATATTTCTCAGATTTGCTGACGTTTGTGCAGTTCGATGGTTATTGACACAAGAGTTTATGATAAAAGTAGTAGAAATTGGTATAAACCAGTATCAGTATTTGTGCTTTGTATTTGCGGAACATGATTGTCCGCAAAGTTCCTCTCCTGGGGCTGCCTGCAGTGTGTTATCTGTGATCATTGTTTTTCATCAGTCTTTGACATATTTGTTACATATTTAATGTTCTGCATTGCTATAGCCTTGGTGTTAAAATTGCAGTTATGGTATTGGAAGCAAAGGCTACAGACTGTAACTGCTGGAGTTTCAGTGAGAGACTGAGGACCCCACCAGCAAATGACAGGGATCTGGGTGCACCAAATCTCTGCTGTTTTTAAACACTGTGATTATTCATTTCCTAGAATTATAAAATGATATTGCAAAGAATGAGACCATTCAAGTATTCAATTAATCCCACTGTTGCTATAACCCTATAATTATTTAATCCCCCTCATGCATTTATTCAATTTTCTTTTGAAAGTTACAGTTTGAATCTGCACATACCACCCTTTCAGATCATGCATTCCAGTTCACTTTCCAATTTTAAAAAGTGTTTACTTATATTGCCGATGGTACTTTTGTCTATCATAGTTTCATTGTAATAGAAGCAGGAGTAGGCCATTTGGCCATTTGCTTCACCATTCATTATGATCATGGCTAATCTATCCATCATCTCGGCTCCTCCCACCTGCATTATTCCCATAACCCTTAATTCCCCAACCATGCAAAATCCCATTCACTGTGTCTTAAATATATTTAATGAATCTGCCTCTACTGCTTCCTTGGGCAGAGAATTCCATAGATTCACTACTGTCTGGGAAACGCAGTTCGTCCTCATCTCTATCCTCAACCTACTCTTGCTAGTCTTGAGGCCATGTCCCCTAGTTCTAGTCTTACCCACCAGTGGAAGCAATTTGTCTGCCTCTATCTTATCTATCACTTTCATAATTTTATATATTTCTATAAAATCCCCTCCCATCCTTTATAAATACTGATGGGTACAGTCTTAAGTGGCACAACCTCCCTCATCTCTGGAATCAACTTGGTGAACCTCCTCTGCACCACCTCCAAAGCCAGTATATGCCTCCTCAAGTAAAGTGACCAGAACTGTGCACAATACTCCAGGTACAGCCTCATCTTCACCTTGCAGGAGAACCTCCCTGCTCTTAAATTCAAGCCCTTTAGCAATATTCTGTTTGCCTTCCTGATTACCTGTTGCACCTGCAAATCAACTTTTAGCAATTCATGTATGAGCATTCCTAAGTCCCTCTGCACAACAGCATGCTGCAATCTTTCACCATTAAACAATATTCTGACCTATTATTCTCCAAAGTGGATAACCTCACATTTACCAACATTGCACTCCATCTGCCAGACCTTTGCCCACTCACTTAACCTTTCTAAATCTCTCTGCAGACCCTTCACATTCTCTGCACAGTTTGCCTTTTCACTCCATTTAGTATCATCAGTAAACTTGGATACTCGATCTCCTCTTCCAAATAATTTACATATATTATGAACAGTTGTGGGCCCAACACCGACCATTGCAGCACACTGCTCACCACTGATCTGTAACCGGAACAACACCCATTCATCCCAACTCTCTGCTTTCCATTTGTTAACTAGTCAACTATCCATGCTAGTGCATGCTCCGCCACTCCATGCATACATATATCATGAATGAGTCTTTTATGGGGCACCTTATTGAATGCCTTCTGGAAATCCAAGTATACAACATCCACCTGTTCCCCTCCATCCACTGCGCTTGTTACATCCTCAAAGAACTCCAGTATGTTTGTCAAACACAACCTTCCCTTTCTGCATCCATGCCATGTCTGCCTGATGAAACCCTTTCTATCCAGATGTCTCACTATTTCTTCTTTAATGATAGCCTCCAGCATTTTGCCAACTACAGATGTTAAGCTATCCTGCCTTTTGTCTGCACTCTTTCGTAGACAGCAGTGTGACTTTCACTGTCTTCTAATTTGCTGGGACCTGCTCGGAGTCCAGTGAATTTTGGTACCTTACCGCTAACACATCTATTATAACTTTTACCATTACTTTCAGCATCCTGGGATGTATTCAATCAGGACCAGGGGACTTATCTACCTTTAGACCCTCAAGTTTGCTCTCAACACTCCACTTTTGAGTAATAACAATTGAATTGAGTCCTCACCTTCCATCGTATCTTTAATATCATTTTTTTGGTATGTTAGATACATCTTCCACTGTGAAAACTGACACAAAATAGTTATTCAAGGCCTAGGTTGTTTTAGCATTACCTAATATCAATTCCCCTTTCTCCGTCTACTTTAGCCACCCTTTTCTGTGTTAAATACATATAAAAACTTGCCCTGTTTTCATATTCTGTGATAGTTTGCAACATCATCTATCTCTTGTTTCTTTATTGCTTGCTTCATTGTTTTTTTGCTGCTTTTAAAGTTTTCCCAATCTTCCTGTTTCCCACCACCCTTGGCTATTTTGTAAGCCTGAGCTTTTAATTGGATGCCTTCCTTTATTTCCTTGCTTATCCAAGGCTGGCTCTTCTTACCTCGTTATCCTTGTTTTCGATCGGAATATACTTTCCTTGAGCACAGTGAAAAATTTCTTTGAAAGTCCTCACAGTGTTCCCAGTCTAATTTAGCTAACTCCTTCCTCAGCCCATTATAGTGTCCCTTTTTAAGCATAACACCTTGGTTTTAGATGATACTATTTCATCCGCCACTTGTATCCGAAATTTGATTGTAATGTGATCACTCTTTCCAAGAGGATCTTTAACAAAGAGATCATTATTTTATCTGTTGCAATAGCACATGACCAGATCTAAGATTGCATGTTCCCTTGTAGGATCGCTAACATGCTGTTCAAGAAAGTTATCACAAATGATTGTATAAACTCCTCTTCAAGACTGCCTCTACTGACTTGATTTGGCCAATTAATGTTCATGTTAAAATCCCCCATCTCTACTGACTTGATTTGGCCAACCAATGTTCATGTTAAAATCCTCCATTTCTACTGCCATTGCATTCTTATATGTATCAGATATTTCTTTGGGACAGTTAATCTTAGCAGGACTTATACACTTAATGGTAAGGTCCTAGGCAGTGTTGCTGAACAAAGAGATATTGGAGCGCAGGTTCATAGCTCCTTGAAAGTGGAGTCGCAGGTAGTTAGGACAGTGTAGAAGGTGTTTGGTATACTTTCTTTTATTGGTCAGAGGATTGAGCACAGGAGTTGGGAGGTCATGTTGCGGCTTACAGGACATTGGTCAGGCCACTGTTGGAATATTGCATGCAATTCTGGTCTCCTTCCATTGGAAAGATGTTGTGAAACTTGAAAGGGTTCAGAAAAGATTTAGAAGGATGTTGCCAGGGTTGGAGAATTTGAGCTATAGGGAGAGGCTGAACAGGCTGGGGCTGTTTTCCCTGGAGAGTCAGAGGCTGAGGGGTGACCTTATAGAGGTTTACAAAATTATGAGCAATTTAGGGGCATGGATAAGCTAAATAGGCAAAGTCTTTTCCCTGGGGTCGGGGAGTCCAGAACTAGAGGGCATAGGTTTAGTATGAGAGGGGAAAGATATAAAAGAGACCAATGGGCCAACGTTTTCACACAGACGGTGATACGTGTATGGAATGTGCTGCCAGAGGAAGTGGTGGAGGCTGGTACAATTGCAATATTTAAGAGGCATTTGGATGGGTATATGAATAGGAAGGGTTTGGAGGGATATGAGCCGGGTGCTGGCAGATGGGACGAGGTTGGGTTGGGATATCTGGTTGGCATGGATGGGTTGGACCGAAGGGTCTGTTTCCATGCTGTACATCTCTAAGACTCTATGACTCCATGGCCTGTACCATTGTAGCATTATCATTGGGCGGCCTATAGACTACTCCCACCAGTGACTTCTTGCCCTTACTATTTCTGATCTCCACCCAAACGGATTCAACATTTTGCTCCTTAGATCCTATACCTTCTCTCCCTATCACCTTAATCTCATCCTTAATTAAGAGCGCAACCCCACCTATCTTACATTTCTGCCTATCCTTCCTTATTTCCTGATACCTTGTTTTATATTTTTTGTTTCTGATGCTTTTAATGTTTGTACTGCCAAAGAATTGAACTTCCAGAGAGCAATGCCACTATTTGATTCTCCGACTTTTACTTTGTTATATATGCCATGTTTATCTCCATATGTGTATTGGCATCCTGCCTTTACTGGGGAGAGAAAATATATGGAACTGGTAAATAGGGCACTCTGTTAAATGTAGCACCTAGGAGTACTTAAACATTCCCTTTCCACACATTTTTCTGAACATACTTTAATCACTTTAGCAGCACATTAGAGAAAAAGTAATTTTGCTGCTATTTAGCACCTAGTTTTCCCCACAGCTGCTAATTGACCTGCTGCATTTCGAGCAAGTTCAGCTGAAACAGATTTAAAGATAACTGACCATGTAAAATATTTTAATTTAAAGGTTCATAAAATTACAGGACAGGAAGTAATCATGCCAGTGTCAACTCAAAAGCAGATGTTGATTCTAATTCACTTTTTGCCCTGTTCCCTTTCAATTTCAGCAACTAATTGTGGAAAGCATTCCATGTTCAAATAATATTGCGTGGAAAAGTTGAGCTTTTCCCTATAATTTTCTTCATGATAATCTTAAGTCTATGCTTCCTTGTTACTTACTTGGCACGAAACGAACATTGTTAGTTTAATAGTTAGTTTGTCAAGTTAAAGTAATAAGTATTTTTTTGAAAATTCCATAATTTTAAAAACACACTACTTCAAGCCTTTCTTCACAAATACAACTTTTCAATCTGGGATGTTGTCTGAGTTTTATTTTCATATAATCCTTCCTTTGCCTGTGGTGCAATTTCTGTAATGGGGTACTGAAAATACATTGTGACCCAGCCAATAACTTGCATAAATTTAGTATTTCTTTTTCTGCTCGTGAATGCACTCTTCTGTGTCTAAAATCCAGAATCCATTTTCTGTCTGCTTTTCCAGTTTTAAAGCTCTATAAGTGCCCGCAACATCAGATATTTCTCTATTCCCTCCTTTGCATACATTCACTGTACCATTCCACACAATGTAGCATTTCACACTTGTATGCAAGGAACTGTATCTAACTGCTTACACAAGCAATGTGTTTATCCTGTGCTGTGTTCATTCTCTCTGTTGTCGTAAGGATACATCAATGTTGTCCCTGTTATGCCTACGTAGGCTTCAGGTGGGAGATTGAGAAAGATATAGCTGTTACTGAAGAATATGCAACGTGATACGAAAAAAAACTTTGGAAATATTCAACATTGGTGGAGTCTGATATTGATTTCTAGTATATTGTGAAAATTTGGTGACTTGGATTTGAAAGTGGAAGGAAAAAGATTCTATTTTCAGTTCTATGCAAGTTTTTTTTAACAAAGGTCAGAAAGTTTTGTTGAGCAACAAGTCAGAAACAAGTTTCTAGGAAAGCATGCGATTGAAATTCAATGATTGGATCAGCTGCCGGGGGAATTAATCACTGAATGTTTACAAAACTGAGTTTTATGACACAGAAACAGATGGTGAGGGTCCACCAGACGGTTGAGTTCAGAAGATGAAAAATCATCCTAGCAAAAGTGCAGCTTGCAGATGTCTTCAAACTGAGAATTTAGTCTGTTGAAATATTCAGGTTTTCAGAGTTGTAAGGAAGTCTAAAAACCTTTCGTGCTGAAAAACAAGTTTAACCGTCTTCATCAGTCCAGGAAGAAGGACTGGAAAAACCCATTCAAGTAAGATTTTTACAAACTAAGATTCAGCACATTTTTTTTAATTAACTGACACTTATTGAGCCAGAGTGGACCAGTTGATCACATATTCCGGATGACCACGGCACAGCGGCTCAGAGGGTGGCAAGGTGTCTCAGTGGATAGCACTGTTGCCTCACAGTGCCAGGAACCTGGGTTTGTTTCCAGCCTCAGACGACTGTCAGTGTGGCGTTTGCACATTCGCCCTGTACCTGCATGGGTTTCCTCCGGGTGTCCGGGTTCCCTCTACAGTCCAGAGATGTGCAGTTTAGGTGAATTGGCTAATCTAAATTGCCCATAGTGTTCAGGGATATGTAGGTTAGGTGCCTTAGTCAGGGGAAATCTAGAGTAATAGGGAAGGGGAATGGTTTTGGGTGGGTTACTCTTTGGAGGTTCAGTGTGGAATTCTTGGGCCAAATGGCCTGTTTCCACACTGTCAGGATGCTGTGATCAAGAGTTGCACACAATCAATGTAAAGACACTAACATAATGGAGGGGGTGTACATATCACATTTACAATTTATTTACAGCATTAATCATATATAGTAATGCAACTCTGCTTGAAATATAACTAAGAATATATAAGCAAGGGAAGATCCAGTAGGAAGTTTCAAAGGTTATCAACACCCTTTTATTTGAAGCTAATACGTATGCCACTATTTTGCTGAACAATCCTATTATGGCTTGCAGTAAATTTATTGAAATTTGCCAGAAAAAGAAATAGATGTTCTATTGTGATGTCAGATTAAAGAAGACATTGTATGAGAATGTCAGTGTCATTGTCAGTCAATAGCACCATTGCAGATATTATTTATAAAATTAAAGCCAATTCTAATTAGTACAAAGTGGAGCGAAATCCTTTAGTGTGACTGAAATTGCAAACATGGGTAATCTGAGTATGATCCCACTTTGATGTTTTCAGCACATGTTGTGCAGTTATGCATCAATAGCCTGGAATCTGCACTCAGCAATGGAGGAATGGCACTAGCTGCCCACCTTGTTGACAGCTGCCTCCAAAAATTTGAAGAACCTTGAACAAGAGACTTTGCACAATCAGCTGTCTGTTTCTATGTGGCATCCTCATTGGAAGGTTTTCGGAATGCGGGAATAATGGAGGAAATGGGGAAGCAATTCCTGATGAAGGGCTTATGCTCGAAACGTCGAATTCTCTATTCCTGAGATGCTGCCTGGCCTGCTGTGCTTTGACCAGCAACACATTTGCAGCTGTGATCTCCAGCATCTGCAGACCTCATTTTTTACTCGAAGCACTTCACCCAGTCAGATTTGAGAATCCTCACTGACCTACAATCTTAATTAAAAAACATAAGGCTCAAATTATAGGTTAGTTTTAAATGATGTATAGAAGGCAAAATAAAGATATGGACTACAGCTGGGATTAAATGTAAGAGATAAAAAGACATACAGAAATAGATTCTTAAAATCTCCAATATCATTTCTTCGATGAATACATTTGTAAATTTCAGGGCCAGAGAAATTATTCATCATAATTTATCACTTCTCACACTGTTTAAAAACCAACATACTCATGACTGCACCAGACCCAACACTTTCCAACATGGAGTTCATGGGTGACCACTGTAATTCAAGGCTTTAGAGAGACAAAAGAAAAGATTTAGTACAATCATTGCAGGGATAAGAGACTTCAATAAAGTGGAAATGTTATGGGGACTTTCAAAATCATGACCTGTTTCATGGAATAAGTAATTAGTTGGCAACTCTGAATATTAATTTGGATGATAGATCAATCAGAGGGCAGCTCAGTCATCACAGCGGAATTCTGGGAGACATTGTCACAGTCACCACGACTGTACGGGAGACCTCAGCAGGACACACTCCCTCATCAAATCAGAACACAACTGAGAGGTATTCTGGGAGATGGCACTGCAGTCACCACAACTGGTCCTTTTGGCTAAGATCAAGTGTCTGTTCTTATCAGGACAGGTGTCGAGTTGCGAGTCATCAGAGCTAGTGGAGAGACCATCGCTGGATCGTGATTGGACGTTGGAGGATCGTTTGGTTGTGCTGACCTGCTATTGGTGGATCTTCATGCTGGCTTCGGCCTAACGCCAATTCAGGGACCAGCCAATCTTGGAGCCATGGCCTCAGCAGCCGTTCGCAGCCCTGGCCAGGGCATTCGCAACACAGTCAGGGTGACTGTGAAGAAGGTGGAGGAGCACACACCGGTTGATCGGACGGTGTTTGTGAAGAAGGTTTTGCTGGAGTGCTGTGGGTTTGCAGCAGCGGACGTGTACTGCCTGCAGGATTTCCCTGGGGCAGGCTACTTCGACGTGACCTTCAGGAGCGTGAAGCATTGTGAGCAGCTCCTGAAGGTCTTCAAGGAGAAGGAAGGGGAACCTCTGTTCTCCATCTTGTCGGCGGTCCCGTTGTGTGTGCTTCCTGCGCAGAGAAGTCGGGTTGTTACAATCCAAATGTACAACCCCTACATCCCAGCGGCAGATGTTCTCACCTTCTTGAAGAGGTATGTCCAGGTTGAAGGAGAAAGCACCGATGTCGTTGATCCTTTCGGGATCTGGACAAGTAAAAGACAGGTCAAGGTAACCCTGAGGGTCGATGGCAGCGGGAACATCCTCCACCCACCCTCCAGCTTCGCAATTGGAGGGAGCAGAGGCTACCTGACGTACGCAGGGCAGCCGAAGGTGTGCCGAACCTGCGGGAGGTCAGGCCACATGGCGGCCGACTGCAAGGTGACCGTATGCCGAAATTGCAAGCAGGAAGGCCACCTGACCAAGGATTGTAAGGAGGCCAAGAACTGTAACCTGTGCGGAGAGGCGGGCCACATGTACAAGGCCTGCCCAAGACGAGGAGCCGCTACCTACGCACAGATGGCCGGAGGTAGCAACACGAATACGAGCCGCGGACCAACAAAGGCGAGGAAGGCAAATGAAAATAGCGTGGAAACGGTGCCTGGAGGCACCCAGAAGGAAGAGCAGGCAGTAGCGGAGCAGACGGCAGACAGCGGGAAGGTGCAGCAGCCGATCCAAGCTCCGTCAATGCAGTCAGAGGAAATGGAAGAGGAGGAATCAAAGGATGCAGAGGACTGGATCACAGTAAAAAACAGGAAGAGGAAACCTCTTGGGGGCCCCAAAGCCACCCAGCGAAGGGGAAAGCGACACCTACAAGGCGAAGACGCATGTAGCTCTTCCGATGGTGAGGATGGGCGCAAGAAGGGTCGTCATCAGAGGAAGAGGCAGAGCGTTGTGAGGAGAAAGGAGGGCAGCACCGCCCAGGAAGGAAAGGACGATCCCTCTGAGGGGACGGGTAATGGCCTCCCCCTACCCGGTGAGAACCAGGAGGTACTCACCGGCCCACAGCTCCAGGTATCTGGGAGCAGCGGTCCTATGACAGCCCTGCTGTCAGACGGAGAACTGGTCAGTGCGGACCACGGGCCCGACACGAAGACAACAGAGTGGGGTAATGGCCCCAGCGCGGAGCTGGACAGTTACCTCAGCCCTGCGAAGGTCCAACAGTTTGCCGCCACCACAGGGATGCACGCAGCTACCCCAGAAGGGCAGGACCAGCAGCAAACGGACACCGGTAAACCTGTAAACTGTTAAAATGGGGTTGAAAATTGCTAGCATCAACGTGCGTAGCATCAAATCGGCTACGCGATGCGTTTCAACACTGGCCTCCCTGGCCAGCGTCAAAGCCGACGTCCTGTTTCTGCAGGAGTGCGGGATACCCCACCTCAGCAGTTACAGGAGGTGGTCGAGCTTGTGGGCCCATGGGCCGTCAGTGTGGTCGGGGGGCAACGATAACCGCTCCTCAGGCCTAGGGATCCTTTTGCGGGGAGGTAACTTCACTATCTCCGAGGTTAAGGAGGTGGTGGGCGGGCGCCTCCTCATTGTGGATGTTAAATACAGAAACGCTCCCGTAAGACTAATCAACGTGTACGCCCCAGCGGATAAGAGTGAACGGTTGGCCGTCCTGCAACAGCTTCCACTGCTGCTGGCTACGTCCAGGCCGGTCATTCTGGCCGGAGACTTCAACTGCATCATTGATGCAGATGGACGATCCGGCGGGGGGGACAGTAAACTGGACGCTACGTCCAGAGCCCTGATGGAAACGGTCAAAGATGCCAAGCTGCACGACGTCTTCAGCACCCCTGCAGATGGAGAGCAGCGTAGATACACATGGTCACGGGCAGACGGGTCTATCCGCTCAAGGATAGATTACCTGTTTGTGTCCCGAACGTTCTCGGTCAGAACCACTGACGTCAAGCCGGTGTTCTTCTCTGACCACTGCCTCCTACTGGCCGACTGTCACCTACAGGACGAGCAGCGGACGGGCAAGGGAACGTGGAAACTGAACACTAAGCTGTTGACCCCGGGAAACATCGAGGAGCTCAAGAGGGATTACGCAGGTTGGAGAACCGCGAAGTGTCTCTTTGAGTCTCCAGCAGACTGGTGGGAAACAGTAAAAGGGAACATCAAGAGATTCTTCATCCTCAAAGGTGTTCAGGAGGCGAGAGAGAGGCGGGGAAAACTGTCCCAGCTCCAGGAAAGTATGCAGAACCTGCTCCTGCTGCAGACGTTGGGGGTCGATGTCACGGAGGACCTCAAGGAGGTGAAGGGCCAGCAAGCCTCGCTCTTTGCCTCGGAGGCCTCCAAGATAATCTTCCGGTCCAGGGTCCGCTCGGTAGAGCAGGACGAGACGTGCTCACGTTTCTTCTTCCAGAAGGTGCACAAAGAGAGCTCCGTGCTCAGCAGCCTGAAGGAAGAAGATGGCTCGGTAACGTCATCTCAGGCTGACGTCATGAGGATCAGTAAATCCTTCTATGCCAGCCTGTATGACGCGAAGCCAACCGACAGCACGGCCTCACAGTCGTTCCTGTCCTCTATCACGGAGGTCCTAGAGGACGGAACGCGAGAGAGGCTGGACCAGCCGCTATCTCTGGATGAGCTGACCAGGGCCCTCGAGTCCTTCGAAAAGAATAAAACTCCCGGAAGCGACGGCTTACCGGTCGAGATCTATTCCGCTCTTTGGGACTTGATTGGCCGGGACCTGCTGGAGGTGAATGTCAGTATGCTTCGGGCAGGTACCATGAGTGAATCCATGAGGAAAGGCATCATCACCCTCATCTATAAGCGGAAGGGGGAGAGGGATGAAATTAGAAATTGGAGACCGATCTCACTGCTAAACACAGACTACAAAATCTTGTCAAAGGTCATCGCTAACCGGGTCAGGTCTGCTCTGGGAACGGTGATCCACCCCGACCAAACCTGTGCTGTACCGGGCAGGAAGATCTCTGAGAGCCTCGCACTCCTCAGGGATACGATCGCCTACGTGCAGGACAGGGGGGTGGACACCTGCCTCATCAGCCTGGACCAGGAGAAAGCCTTTGACAGGATATCGCATACATATATGAGGGATGTCCTCTCCAAAATGGGCTTTGGGGAGGGAATCTGCAATTGGATCAGACTGCTCTACACCAACATTGTCAGTGCAGTCTCAATCAATGGGTGGGAATCAGATAGCTTCCCTGTAAGATCTGGAGTCAGGCAGGGCTGCCCACTCTCTCCTGCCTTGTTTGTATGTTGCATAGAGCCATTTGCCGAATCCATCAGGAAGGATGCGAGCCTGAGAGGGGTGACTATTCCTGGCAGCGGGGGCCTACAGGTTAAGGCCTCCCTGTACATGGATGACGTCGCCGTTTTCTGCTCGGATCCGCTGTCCGTGCACAGACTCCTGTGCATCTGCGACCAGTTCGAGCCGGCCTCGGGGGCCAAGGTAAACCAAGGGGAAGAGCGAGGCCATGCTCTTTGGGAACTGGACCGACCAATCCTATATCCCCTTCACCGTCAGGACTGGCCACCTGAAGGTGCTGGGTATTTGGTTCGGGGGTGCTGGGGCGTGCGCCAAGACCTGGGAGGAGCGGATCAGGAAGATGAGACAGAAACTAGGCAGATGGGAGCAACGGTCGCTCTCCATCGCGGGGAAAAACCTGGTCATCAGGTGCGAGGTACTCTCAGTATTGTTGTATGTGGCACAGGCCTGGCCTATCCCCAGAACCTGTGCTGCCGCAGTCACCCGGGCCATCTTCCACTTCATGTGGAGATCAAAGATGGACCGGGTCCGAAGAGACACCATGTACAAAGACCGGTGCAATGGGGGAAAAAACACTCCCAATGCCACCCTCGCCCTGATGGCCACCTTTGTGTGTGGCTGCATCAAGCTGTGCGTGGATCCCCGGTACGCAAACACCAAGTGTCACTACGTACTGAGGTTCTACCTGTCCCCGGTGTTGCGAAGGATGGGCCTGGCCTCGCTGCCGCGGAACGCTCCGAGTAGTTGGACCGTTCCGTACCACCTGTCCTTCGTGGAGAAATTTCTGAAGAAAAACACCTTTGACCACAAGTCCATCAGGAAGTGGTCAGCACGTAGCGTCCTTGAGACCCTTCGGGAAAAGGAGAGGGCGGATCCTGTTGAGTGGTTCCCCGAGCAGACTGTCAAAGCAATTTGGCAGAATGCCTCATCGCCAGAACTTTCTAACAAGCACCAAGACATGGCTTGGCTGGTGGTGAGAAGGGCTCTACCTGTGAGATCGTTTATGCACGCCCGGACTCTCTGCCGCACCGCACGCTGCCCTCGAAGTGGCTGCGGGGGGGACGAGACTGTCACACACCTCCTTCTGGAATGTGCCTATGCAGAGGAAGTCTGGAGAGGAATGCAGTGGTATTTGTCGAGGTTCGTCCCGAGCAGCGCCGTGACACGGGACTCCGTGCTCTACGGCCTGTTCCCCGGGACGCACACCGAGACGAATATCAATTGCGCCTGGAGGATCATCAACTCGGTGAAGGACGCTCTCTGGGTGGTCCGAAACCTGTTGATCTTCCAGCTGAAGGAGTTGACCCCGACTGAGTGTTGCAGACTGGCACATTCCAAGGTCCAAGACTACGTGTTGAGGGACGCGCTGAAGCTTGGGGCGGCTGCCGCCAAGGCGCGGTGGGGAAAGACCACCGTTTAACATCTGCCTGTCTAAAGAAGATCAGGGGGCCCATGCAGTCATTTGGGCTCTGCTGACGCCTCAGCCCAATATAAGGGCATAGGAGTGAGAAATGCACAGACTTGCATGTAAAAAGGAAAATTCTAAACTGTGTATGTTAATGTGAACATATGTATGGCATTACCCAATGTACAGTGTATCAAATTATTTATGAATATTTACGAATAAAGTATATTTTGAAATAAAAAAAAACTGGTCCAGGAGTTTAGATTAGATTACTTACAGTGTGGAAACAGGCCCTTCAGCCCAACATGTCCGCACCGACCCTCCGAAGAGCAATCCACCCAGATCCATTCCCCTACATTTACCCCTTCACCTAACACTATGGGCAATTTAGCATGGCCAATTCACCTAACCTGCACATTTTTGGACTGTGCGAGGAAACCGGAGCACCAGGAGGAAACATTGTTCTGTAACGCCTGTCCTTCGTGGAGAAGTTTATGAAGAAAAACGCCTTTGATCACAAGTCCGTCAGGAAGTGTTCAGCACATAGTGTCCTTGAGACCCTTCGGGAAAAGGAATGGGCGGATCCTATCGAGCGGTTCCCTGTCAAAGTCATTTGGCAGAATGCCTTATCGCCAGAACTTTCCAACAAGCACCAAGACATGGCTTGGCTGGTGGTGAGAAGGGTTCTGCCTGTCAGATCCTTTATGCACACCCGGACTCACTGCTGCACCGCACGTTGCCCTCGGAGCGGCTGTGGTGGGGACGAGACTGCCACACACCTCCTTCTGAAATGTGCCTATGTAGAAGAAGTCTGGAGAGGAACGCAGTGGTGTTTGTCGAGGTTCGTCCCAAGCAGCGCCGTGACACGGGACTCCGTGCTCTACGGTCTGTTCCCCAGGATGCACACCGAGACGAACATCAACTGTGCCTGGAGGATCATCAACTCGGTGAAGAACGCTCTCTGGGTGGTCCGAAACCTGTTGATCTTCCAGCTGAAAGAGTTGACCCCGACTAAGTGTTGCAGACTGGCACATTCCAAGGTCCAGGACTACATGTTGAGGAACCCTCTGAAGCTTGGGGCAGCTGCTGCCAAGGCGCGGTGGGGAAAGACCACTGTGTAACATCTGCCTGCCTAAGAAGAACAGAGGGCCCACTCAGTCATTTGGGCTCTGCTGACGCCTCAGAAGAGCTGGATAGTAAATGTACAGACTTGTATATAAGAAAAATAAATTTTGATGTCTGTATGTAAAGCAATGTAATGTGTGCACAAGAATGGCATAACTAATTGTATAGAGATCCAAATAATTTTATGAATAAATTATATTTTTGAAATTAAAATAAAACTGGTCCAGGAGAAAGCCTTTGACAGAATATCGCATACGTATATGAGAGATGTTCACTCCAAAATGGTCTTTGGGGAGGGAATCTGCAATTGGATCAGACTGCTCTACCCCAACATTGTCAGTGCAGTTTCAATCAATGGGTGGGAATCAGATAGCTTTCAGTCAGATCTCGAGTCAGGGGAAATGTCCTCTCTCTCCTGCCTAGTTTGTGTACTGCATAGAGCCATTTGCTGTGTCCATCAGGAAGGATGCGAGCCTGAGAGGGGTGACTATTCCTGGCAGCAGGGGCCTACAAGTTAAGGCCTCCCTGTACATGGATGACGTTGCCGTTTTCTGCTCGGATCCGCTGTCTGTGCACAGACTCATGTGTATATGTGACCAGTTCGAACGGGCCTCGGGGACCAAGGTAAACTGAGGCAAGAGCGAGGCCATGCTCTTCAGGAACTGGGCCAACCAATCCTCTATCCTCTTCACCGTCAGGATTCACCACCTGAAGGTGCTGGGTATTTGGTTTGGAGTGGCTGGGGCGTGCGCCAAGTCTTGGGAGGAGCATATAAGTAAAGTGAGGCAGAAACTAGGCAGATGGGAGCAACGGTTGCTCTCTATTGCAGGAAAAAACCTGGTCATCAGGTGTGACGCACTGTCAGTGTTGTTATATGTAGCACAGGTTTGGCCTATTCCCAGAATCTATGCCGCTGCAGTCACCCGGGCCAGCTTCCACCTCATGTGGACATCAAAGATGGACCGGGTCTGAAGGGACACCATGCATAAAGATTTGGGCAATGGGGGAAAAATCACACCCAATGCCACCCTCGCCCTGATGGCCACCTTTGTGTGTGCCTGCATCAAGCTCATATCACCTATCCATCGTGGAGAAATTTATGAAGAAGAGCACCTTTGACCACAAGTCCATCAGGAAGTGGTCAGCACGTAGTGTCCTTGAGACCCTTCGGGAAAAGGAGAGGGCAAATCCTGTTGAGCAGTTCCCTGGGCAGACTGTCAAAGTCATTTGGCGGAATGCCTCATCACCAGATCTTTCCAACAAGCACCAAGACATGGCTTGGCTGGTGGTGAGAAGGGCTCTGCCAGTGAGAACCAGTGTATTTTAAATGGGTTAATGACCTACAAATATAGTGGATAGAGGAATTTCACTTAAATGCATGGCATATTTAATATCTCAAATGCTAATCTTGGTTTACATTTTGTTTCTGACGCTTTTAATGTTTGTACTGCCAAAGTGTTGAACTTCCAGGAAGCAATGCCGCTATTTGATTCTCCCACTTTTACAGTGGAAATTCAGGCCAAAATGCATGGCCTACTGTAGTATAGCCTACTGTAATAGAGCTGAGGTTAAAAATCAGATCATCCGCAATCTTATTGAATGGTGGAGCAGGCCCAAAAGGGCCAAGTGGCCTGGTCTTGTTCCTTGATCATATGTTTGCATGATATCAGTACTTCAAGTGTCCAACATTTCAAAATGTCCCAGTTCCCCTTCACCAACCTTCAGCATTCTAGAGCTCTAAAACACTCAAACTGATACAGGTGATAGGAACATAGGCTATTTTCAGCAATCCTGTACAGAATACTTGCCAGCCATTTGGATTTGCACACCACATTCTCCTTAGTATGTGTGTATTAACCTCCTGAACATTTCCACATGTGAACTGTTGTGACACGAAGCTAGTTCAAACGATGGAAGTTCCCCAGTAATGTAGCCACAAAAACCAAAGTGAAAAGCAACAAAATAATTAAGACGACAGAAAGTCCTTAATATCTACTGCAGAAAGGATAGTAAATACACATCAGTTTTCTCCACTATTATGAGAGACTCTTTTATCTCTTGGTTCTGTACTGATCAATGTCTATGAGCAGTAGTTTATCTTAATCATTGCTAGGTAGATGTGCGAGGGATCCCGATCTTGTGTAAAAATGGTGTGTGAAGATTGCTCAGCTCTGATAGCTGCTGATCTCCCTGACAAGCCTTCTTTTATCTTGTAACACGTCAACCATGAAATCCCAAGGAAAAATTTTGTCGTTAACACTTTGAAAGTAATGTGATAGAACAGAATAGAAGCCACTTATCATCCTCAAAACTATTAACCATGTGGTGATGGTGAAAGTGTGTTTATAGTATAGCCCACCACTCCTTTTAATTTGGTATGGTGACCAACACAGTATTCTGGAGCTTGCACCTGAAGTTGCAATCTGAGCTCCTGTTAATGATGTCAAGCCATTGGACCTGATATCATAGTTACCCATTCTTACTTTCATCTAAACACATTTCATATTTTCTGAAGCAAAACAAAAAGCAAAACAAAACAAAATGATTTGCTCAAAACAAAGCAGAAAAATGCATTGATAAATGAAGTAAACAGCTTGTTCAAAAGTAGAACATCATACAAAGGAACTTACACTGAGGATCACACTAGATGAATGGTTCAAGCACAAACAATGCACATGCATTCTAAACCAGCATGACATCATACTTTGCCATATTTTTATGCATTTAAATTGATTTGGGTTTCACACATTTTCTGACAGTATTGCAGTAATATTTTGAGACCCACAAAGTGCTTAACCACCCAGTTTGTTTTCACTCTATGTGATGAATGGTTTGTCTCTAATAGTGTGATTATGTCCCAGTCAGATACCTTGTTGCTGGTACTTCAATGATTAATTTTCTTTATCCAATGAGGATAGATGAATTTTCTTAGTCTCTCTTGAGGGCCAAATAATCTATCATCAGGAATCACTTCTATTGTCTTTAGCTGAGCATTTTCCACTGCTATAATTAGACAGAATAGCATGAGTTACCTGCCAAATGGTTTTACATTTAAGTAAGAATGGGGCAAGATTCCTGCTGGTGCTGAGCTGAAGTTATGAAATAAAACGTTTACAATTTCCATGAGATGTGTGAAGGAGAATCCTTCACCATGTCTCATCCTGAATGCAAATAATCTGTTAACAGAAATATGCTCAAAAGGTAATCTCAGATGCTTTAACAGACCAGAATTGAATTTCACTTGGGTTCTCCTGATCAGTGCCATAATCTTTGCAGAAACACCAGGAAAATAATGTAAGCCCTTAAATGATTGCCTTTCCAGTAATGCTATTTCATCCTGTCACATGAGGGTAGTTCAAATTTTGACATTGTATAACCCCATTTCCTATTGGGTTATTTCATGAATACCTATCCCTATTCAGTCAATATTTATTAGGAATTAGAACCAATCCCTCTGATACCTGCTATTACAGAGCTGATATATGTAAATCTTTTATTTAATGGCTTGACACATACCGTAGGGCATCTATTTCGTGCCTTATCTTCCAAGAATCCAACTTGACAAAGTTTCTTCTCATTCCGTAACCAATATTCCGCAGAGTCCAATAAACTGTTACTGCACAGGACCTGTCAAAAATGAAAAACAATTTGTCTTTCTAATACGTACTTGCTGTCACTGAAACAAATGTTCATTTTTAATATAAATTTTTCACCATTCAAGTTGCAACTGCTATGGTTTGTATTTAAATAATAGGACAATCTGGATGCTGTTGGGGAGGATTACCCATGGAATGGTGACACCAGTAGCAAGAGCAGCTGTTGTACAGCAGCGAGGGTCAAAGCACAGTTGAGCAGCAGTAACAGCAGACTATTGGGGGCACAGTTGGTATTTCTGTGACCGCAAGAGAGACTCCAGAATGGTGTGTTTCTTCCCTGTGTGGTGCCAGAGTTAATAATGCCTCTGATTAGGTGCAGAACAGTCTCAAAAGGGATGGCGAACAGCCAGAGGTTGTGGTACATTCTGTTACTCAGGACTTAGGCAGGAAGAGTGACAAGGTCCTGCAAATGGAGTTCGGAAGGTAGATATTAAGTTAAAAATCAGGACACTACAGTATATAGCATGCTTGCCTTCATCGATTGCGTCATAGTATATAAAAAAACTGACAAGTTATATTGCAGCTGTTCAGAACTTCAGTCTGGCCACTTTCGAAGTATTGTGTACAGTTCTGATCACAACACTATCAGAAGGATGAAGAGGATTTGGAGAGACAGTACAGAAAAGATTTGCCAGGATGATGCCTGGATCGAATGGTATTAGTTATGAAGAGAGATTAGACAAAAGCAGTTTGTTTTCATTTGAATGTCGGAGGCTGAAGGGCAACCTGACAGAGGTTTACAATATTATGAGAGGCATGGACAGTTGGAGACTTCTTCTGAGGGTAGAAACCAGGGGTCATATGTTTAAGGTAAAAGAAAGAATGTTTAAAGGAGATGTGAGAGGTATGTTTTTTGCATAGATGGTAGTAAGCCCCTAGCATGCACTGGCAGAGGAGGTCGTAGAAGCAGATACAACAACAACAACATTTAAGAGGCATCTTAAGATATCTGAAAAGGCAGGGCATAGAGGGATATGGATCATGTAAAGCAAAAGGTTTGTAGTTTGGAAAAGTGCCAGATTGGTGCAGGCTTGGTGGGCCAAAGGACCTGTTTCTGTGCTGTACGGTCATTTATTTCTTTCTTCTTTGTTGAAAAGGGCAAAACAATTATTGGGCTCCAACCACACGTTGACAAGCGGACCACCGCAGATCTGAGGTCATGGTAAAGGAAATTAGAGACATTTGAGAGGAGATTTGAATTCCTTTGCTTGCTGGTATTAATGGGGCTCAACTGCAGAACATTTAGAAATGGGCTTTTCTCCACATACTGTTGTTTTAATAATTGCATAATGCCTGCTTGAGATGACAGACAGGTTCCCTGCCCCAAAATCATACAACATAGAAAAGGCTGTTCGGCTCCTGAGTCTGTACCAACTTATCTACATTAATCCCACTTTCTAACATTTGGCCCATTGCTCTGAATGTTAATAGATTTCAAGTGTTCATTCATATTTTCTTTTAAAAGTAGAGAGTTCCAGCCTCTATCACCCTCCCAAGCAGTACATTCAAATTCCCACCACTCTCTGGGTCAAATCATTTTTCCTGAAGTCCCATCTAAACCTCCTTCACCTTGAAATTATGCCCCTTGTCATTGACCTGCTTCCTATCTGCCTGAATCTTATTCACTACACTACATTTCAATCATTACCCCACCCCCAACCCTCAGCCTTCGCTGCTCGAAAGAGAACAATCAGAACTTATCCAGCCTCTCTTCATAGCTAAAATGCTCCATCCTAGACAACATCCTGATGAATTTCCTCTGCACCCCCGGCAGTACAATCATATCCTCCCTGTTGTGTGATGAGGAGAATTGCATACAGAAGTCCCGTGGAAGTCCATCAAAGCCTCCAGAAAAGTAGCCAGTTAACATATGCCACTACAGCATTGGGATCTCAAAATCACTCAAGAGGGGTATATTTTCTTTTGCTCCTTTGGACATTAACTTTGAAATTCCACCTTCTTGACACAGTAATTTGTCTATTTGTCTGCACGCTAGTCTGTGTATATTGTCGGATGTAGGATGAATTTTATCTTTTAAATATGTTAATTCTTTTAACTGAGTGAACTTGAACGATAATTGAAAAGATCTGACTGGCTTCTAATATAGATATGCATAGTCAATTTTATCCAGAATTGGGAAAATTCTACATTTTGAAAAAAAAATCAACTCCTGCTAGAATCCAACCCCAGGAGAGAAAAGAGATGAATTTATTCACCCTTCTAGACTTGGTTGCTGTAGTCCTGAAACCAATGGCTCAAAATTGTAATATGTTGTAGTACAAGGCGGAACAGTGTCATTTAAAAAATATATATTTAATGGTCAGCACCACGCCAACCTCACAACTTGTTTTATTCCATACACCTGAACGTTCTGCAGTTTTGATGATAAAAAATGATAAACTGATTTCAGTTAATGCTTTCACACAGGGGAAAACCCTCTTATCTCAAAAAAGTAAGCTGTAACTAACATCGATTAATATAATTGGTGAGTATCTCCAAGGGATAGAGTCATTGAGACAGAGATATTTTGAGAAGATTTGTAGCTCAGGTTGATGATAAGTATGTAGGTTAGCTTGCTGAGCTGGAAGGTTTATTTTCAGACGTTTTGTCACCATGATGAGGTACCATCATCAGTGAGCATCTCCAGTGAAGCGCTGGTGGTATGTCCTGCCTCTCTGTTTATAGGTCTCGGTTTCTTAAGGTGAGTGATGTCAGTTCTGGTTCTTTTTTTTCAAGGGAAAGTATATGGGCTCTCAGTCAATGTGTTTATTGATGGAAATCTGATTAGAATGCCATGCCTCTAAGAATTCTTGTGCGTGTCTTTGTTTCACCCGTCCTAGGACGTGTGTGTTGTCCCACTCAAAATGTGTCCTTCTTTGTCTGTATGTATGGAAACTAGTGATAGTGGGTCATGTCTTTTGTTGGCTAGTTGGGGTTCATTTATCCTTGTGGCAAGTTCCTGCGCATTTGTCCAATATAGTGCTTTTTACAGTACTCGCATGGTATTTTGTAAATGACATTAGTTTTGCTGGTAGTATATAATGGATCCTTAAGGTTCACTAGTCATTGTTTAAGTGTGTTGGTACATTTGTGGGTTACCATGATGTCTCCTTTGATGCTACAGCCCTTTTCACATCAATTAACATCAACTTGGCCAAAGAATTCACTACGAGGAAAACCGGATCATAAACACCAGACAGCACCAACCTCATCAGCAAATATCACATCCTCAAGCTAGTGGACATGTGCCTCATCATCCACTTCACATTCAATAAAAAAACCTACTAAGAGGTCAACAGAATACCCATGGGATCACCAATATCAGGTCTCATTGCGGAAGTAGTAATGTAGAGACTTGAACAAGCTGCCCTCCCATCTATCCAACCAAACTTTGGGACAGTTGACGGTAAGAAATAGGATTTATAATCATCCAGACAGGAATAAGTTGATTCGGAATAGTCAACATGGTTTTGTGAAGGGCAGGTTGTGCCTCACAAACTTTATTGAGTTCTTTGAGATAGTGACCAAACAAGTGGATGGGGGTAAAGCGGTTGATGTGTTGTATATAGATTTCAGTAAGGCATTTGATAAGGTCCCCCAGGCTATTGCACAAAGTACGGAGGCGTGGGATTGAGGGTGATTTAGTAGTTTGGATCAGAAAGTAGCTAGCTGAACGAAGACAGAGGGTGATGGTTGATGGGAAATGTTTATCCTGGAGTTCAGTTACTAGTGGTGTACCGCAAGGATCTGTTTTGGAGCCACTGTTATTTGTCATTTTTATAAATGACCTGGATGAGGGCACAGAAGGCTGAGTTAACGAAGGTTGGTAGAGTTGTGGACAGTGCCAAAGGATGTTGCAAGTTATAGAGGGACATAGATAAGTTGCATAGCTGGGCTGAGAGGTGGCAAATGGAGTTTAATATGGAAAAGTGCGAGGTGATTCACTTTGGAAGGAGCAACAGAAATACAGAGTACTGGACTAATGGAGGATTCTTGGCAGTGTAGATGAGCAGAGAGATCTCAATGTTCATGTACATAGATACCTGAAAGTTGTCACCTAGGTTGATAGGGTTGTTAAGAAGGCATCAGTGTGTTAGCTTTTCTTGGTAGAGGGATTGAGTTTCAGAGCCAGGTGGTCATGTTACAGCTGTACAAAACTCTGGTGTGGCCGTACTTGGAATATTGCATACAGTTCTGATCACCGCATTACAGGAAGGATGTGGAGGCTTTAGAAAGGGTTCAGAGGCAACTTATTAGCATGTTGCCTTGTACGGAGGAAAGGTCTTATGAAGAAAAGCTGAGGGACTTGAGGCTGTTTTCATTAGTGAGAGGAAAGTTGAGAGGTGACTTAATTGAGACATGCAAGATAATCAGAGGGTTAGATAGACAGTGAGAGTCATTTTCCTGGGATGGCGATGGCTAGCATAAGGGGACATAGTTTTAAATTGAAGGGTGATAGATATAGGACAGATGCCAGAGGTATTTCTTTTCTCAGAGTAGTAAGGGCCTGCAACAGTAGTAGACTCGCCAACTTTAAGGGCATTTAAATGGTCACTGGATAAACATATGGATGAAAATGGAATTCTGTAGGTTAGATGGGCTTCAGATTGGTTCCACAGGTCGGTGCAACATCGAGGACTGAAGGGCCAGTACTGTGCTGTAATGTTCTCTGTTCTAGCAAGTAGCTGATTGGTTTGGGTATTGCTGATGACAAAGGCATTGTGCCTGACAACAACTATGTAATTGGTTCACAGGTAGCTGATCAATTTGTGTGTGATATTTGGAGGGAAGCCATCAGATGTCTGGAAAGGAAGGTTCAGTCCTGACAAATCACAAAAGGATCATCTTAACATACCCTAATGATCTGCTTTCCCTGCATTTCCCTAATCAAATGATATCTGTTGCTCTGATTCTCTTTCAGATGTTCTTCCAATCTTTCCAGTAAAAATGAATAGTTCCAACGGTCTCAATCACAGTGTGATTTCTATTGCCAAATGTCCATTTTACTAGTCTTCTGAAGCTAAGGATAACACTCACCTTGTCTCCTAAAAAGTAAAATCTTAAGTCCTCCTGGCTTTGAGAACCCATCCTTAGCAATTGCAATTTCCTTGCATTCTTCTCTCCCTTTCAATTCTCGAGTAATAGCTATTTCTGGGGTGCTACTTCATCAGAAATTGTCAGTTATGAAAGTTTGATCCACATAGATGTGTAACATATGCTAAAGAGAAGTATCTGGTTTGTTGTTACTTTCTACAACTCTTTTAGAATCTGCAAACTTGTAATCCACATGAAGCAACATACCAAACAGTCTGGTTTCCATTGCTGCAGAATTATTATTTTTCTGCCTTCGCCAAAACAGTTGTTTATACAATGCTTGGCAAGGGTGTCAGGTAACCGGCTGTCAAAACATGCAGCCATCCTCATTTCAGCGCAAGGGTTTATTTTAGAAAAAAGATGCTTTTTTTAAGTACATATTACCTGAGCTGGATTTAGATATTCAGGTCAAATAAGCAATGTTTACAGTCAATACAGAACTCAAATGCATTGAACAATTATTAGGATAGTGACAGGCTTCATGATAGACCACTGAAATGGGCAGACACATGACAAAGGAACTTCAATGTTGAGAAGAATGATGTGACTTATTTTAGTTGGAAGAGTAAAGAAAAGCAGTATTTACAAAATGGTACAGTTTTGTTTTAAAACAGGATGCAGAAATAAAGAGACCAATGGGTATTTGGAAACAAGCCTTTGAAGGTTTCTAAATCTCTCTAATTTCCTTCACCATTTCCCCTACCATGAGCTCAGATCTGCTGTGATCCACTTGCCAACTTGTAGTTGGAGCTCATCAGGACAAATTGAGATGGCTGTAAAAAGGCATACAGCATTCCCTGTTTAATGAAGTGAATCAAATAATAAAAAAAATCAAGGAAATTTATGTTAAACCAGTTTGAAATAAGAATGACAACACCTTGTAGTTAAGATTGCAGAGGAGATTTAGTAAAATCCCAACAGGGAAGAGGGAACTCAATGACAGGAAGAGGATCAATGCTGGCATTGGTCTTCTTAGAGGAGAGAAGATTTTTTAAAAATTAAACTTAAGAAAAATTTAAAAATTTAAAGAAGGTGTGCATAGGTCATCAAAAGTTGTAAGATAGGTGAAGACAGTAGGTAGAGTCATACAGCATGGAACCAGACCTCTTGGTCCAACTTGTCCATGCCGACCAAGTTTCCTAAACTAAACTAGTCCTATTTGCCTGCATTTGGCCCACATTCCCTAAAACATTTCCTTTTTATGTATCTATCACTTCCTCTGGCAAATCATTCCATATACTAACCATCCTGTGAAAAAGTTGCTACTCAGATCCCTTTTAAATCTTTCTGACTAGATTAGATTAGATTATTTACTGTGTGGAAACAGGCCCTTCGGCCCAACAAGTCCACACCGACCCGCCGAAGCGCAACCCACCCATACCCCTACATTTACCCCTTACCTAACACTACGGGCAATTTAGCATGGCCAATTCACCTGACCCGCACATCTTTGGACTGTGGGAGGAAACCGGAACACCCGGAGGAAACCCACGCAGACACGGGGAGAACGTGCAAACTCCACACAGTCAGTCGCCTGAGTTGGGAATTGAACCCGGGTCTCAGGCGCTGTGAGGCAGCAGTGCTAACCACTGTGCCACCGTGCCGCCCACTAAATCTTTTTCCTCTCACTTTAAAATTATGCCCTCTGGTTTTGAACTCATCAACCCTGGGGAAAAGACTTTTGCTTTTCCCTATATCTGTGCCCCTCATGATTATATAAGCTTCTATAAGGTCATTCCTTAACCTCCTATGCTCTGGGAAAAGAAGTCCTAGCCTATCTAACCTCTCCTCATAACTCAGAACTTCCACTCGCGGCAACATAGTTGTAAAACTTCTCTACATACAGTGTACTCAACTTTAATTAATAGAAACTTATTGTACACGAGCAGGGAGGTGGTGTTGAACTTGTAGAGACACTTGTTAGACCTCAGCTACAATATTATGTATAGCTGTGGGTACCACAACATATGAAAGATATGAATGCATTGGAGAGAGTGCAGAATGATTTCCAAGAGTTGTTCCAGGAATGAGAAACTTCAGTTATGAGGGTAGATTGAAGAAATTGGGAGTGTTCATCTTGGAGAGAAGGCAGAAAGGAGATGAGATAGCGGTTTAGGACAGTTAGGGGGGGTCTACTTATGAGATAGTGGGCTGGATAGAAGAGATAGGGAGAAACACTTCCACTTGGGAAAGAAATAAAAATGAGAGGGCATAGATTTAGTCATGTACAAAAGTAGCAAAGGTAATGGAAGAAAAATAAACTTTCACAGAGCAAATAGTTAGGGTATGGAATGTATTGCCTGGAGTTATGGTGGGGGCTGGTTCAATTGGTGTATTTGAGAGGACACTGGATGATTATTTGCATAGAAATGATATGCAGGGATATAGAAAAAAGGCAGGAGATTGACACTAGGTAACAGAACTGGTGCAGGTATGAAGGGCTAACGGCCTCCTTCTGCACCATAATAATCCTGTCTAAGGTGTGATTCAAAATCATAGAAAAGTTTTGCTGAAGTTCACCTGGACAAATTATTTCAATGGATAGCCAAAAACATAGATTTAAAGAGTCTGGTCAAAGGACTATATACAACATTGGTTTAATGAATTCTGGAAATCATGGTCTAAAAAAAAGGTGGCAAAGGTAGACTCAGACATGTTCAAAAGAGAATTTGATAAATACTTGAAGGAAATAGAAAATACCACATTATGGGAAATGATCAGAGTAATATTAAGGTGAATACCAAAGATTGGGTTTCAAGATGGTGGTGAAATAGTAGCAAAATGTTCAGGCTCATACCATTTTTTTTGTACCCCGTTCACATTTTTAAAAAATTCTTTCAATACTTTTTTTTCTTAGTTTAATCTATTTACCTTACATAAGGTGTGAGTTTGTGCAGTGCGGAGAAGATCAAGGCAGCACGAGGAGGCCGAGCCCAAAGTGGGGAGAGGTCCCCGGCATCGAATGGCAGTCCTCCTGAGCCAAGATGGCCAGTGGCAAGAGTGGGAGCAGGCAACCCAGGGTGGCAGCAGGAGCAGCAACATGGTGTGAGGCACCGAGAGCAGGCAGGCGGACAGACAGCTAGTGATGAGAGCGGGAATGGGAACAGGCATGAGGCAGCGGGAACGGGAACAGGGCGCGAGATGGCAAGAGTGGGGACAGTGCGCGAGATGGCAAGAACGGGCAGACAGACAGCTGGCAATGAGAGGAGGAACAAACAGCCTGGGGTGATGGCGGGGGCAAGGTGAAGCCCTTGTGAGGAGTGTGAGCCCAGCATGGCCAGACACTAATGGACTGTGATGTTGAACTGTTAACCGTGTTTTTTGTTTTTCTACTTTTCAGTAAGAAAGCCTAATGTTTAACTTTTTACACATTGTTTTCTTTTTTTTGACTTGTACTAAAATTCAATGTCTGGGCACTTTTGTACCGAAGATGGCGCCAAAAGTGGCAACTTGTAAATTTTTCATTGTACTCATGTGAGTCTGTTTGACAATAAAACTTATTCCATTTAAAACAGGTTGGTGCATGTATGTTGGGCTGAATGGTCTCCCCATTTCATTTCATATTCTGTGCTTCTCTGATAACATATCATTAGTCAGAACTTATGTTCTTTAGTATTTAAAGAAGGCACTGAGCTGGAGTCCTCATTATTTATATCTGGAATTATGTTGAAAAAGCTTAAAAACCTCGTTATCCCTTTTAAAGAGATCATAATATTAAAAAGGGTTTCTTACAGTCCAAGTAATGTTTTTTTTTTGGCTAGCCAGTGAACTAGCTACTAGGAGTTGCTGGTAGTTGTCTAACCAACAAAATACCACATAAATGCACCAGTGTGAATTGCCTGATATTCTGCCTCTTATTCTTCGGATCAATATTACAGGATGTACCTCCTGGCTAGTCTGGAGCAGCACACTCTGCATTAATTATCAGCAGTATCACTGACTCCAAATCGTTCATGTGACAGCTTTTAATTTGGCAGTCGGTTTCAATTTATGTTACTTAACTGAACATTGAATACCAGCAAAACCCCTGAAGTATCCTGTAATCAGAGTCAAATCATGAGGCTTAAGGGTCAGGAATCAATGTGGAGAACACTGTACTGTATATCACTGTGGTGAGACTTCTGGTTAGTCTGTCCTGCCTGTGAAACAGACATAGTTTGGATGATGATCCTAGTGTCTGGGATATTGTCCATAAGGTATAATTACCTGAGGATGACTAGTTTGGTGTTTATTATGTACAACATGTTTGGCTTGTGTGTGGGGCAGTTCTCTGTGTGTTGGTAACCGCTCCCCCCCCCATCTCCGAGTGTTAGTAAGAAGGACTTTGCAAGCCTATCAGTGCTCAGTTTGCTGTTAGAAGTTTCATCAGGTTGGCATTGCCAACTGTTAGGGATCAGGGTTGCATTCATTGGCATGCCATATCATAAATACTCAACGCTTAGTGGCAATTCTCTGCAGTGGCAACTTTACAGTATTAATTCATAAGAACATGAAGCATTGCCATATCACTATCCTCTCAGAGCAGCAGATCATTCATCCTCTTATGGTACAGGACACAGGTTCCCTTGAGCTATCCATGTATTTTAACCTCCTCAGCAAACTCTGTCCAGCCTGCCTTCAACCCTCTTTACTCGACAGCCTTCAGGGAAATCTCTATGAAGGCACTGCTAGATCTTGACTCGACTTTTGCCTGGTCTCTGACATCTCCAGGAGTGGATGGATGTGATGAGCAGACGTTGAGCAATGTTGCTGGGTTACAGACGATGAAATGCTGTCAACATGCCTTTTGAATATGACACCCGTGTGTTCTACCTTTGCATAAATTTCTAATGCGCTGAGAAGAATGTAATCATGTGGGACAAACCAGCAGGCCAGCCACCAAGTGGAACACCACCACCGGATTATGATAGTGCGTGGACCGATTTCATGATTGCCTGCCCGGCAGACCCTGCTTGATATTAGCTGCACACACCTTTGTCAAGGTGGCAATCAGTACAATTTGTAGTGCAGGTATGAGCACAGTGACAAGCATCAATTATAATTTCCTTTTGCAACTGCTAACGGTGGTAGCTACACAACAGGCATTACTGAGCCCTATTCGACACCCTAGTGGCTTGTGCTGAGCAATTTCTACTCTTTTAATCATAAGGTCAACACTGATGAATTTTCACTTCTAAGAAAACACAAATTGAAACTGGTTCTATTAATAGGTACAAAAAGTGAAACATAACTGGTAATCAATTCCAGCCCAGGTTAGGATTGCACAGAACTCTTAATATGTATGGAGAACAGTTCAGTGCTCAAAAGAATTAGCTGAAACATTTACCATTTCAGGTAAGTTGTAAATGTCACAATGTTAAACATAGTAACAATCAAAAATCAACTTCCAAAAAATACAAATGTACCAAAGGAGATGCAGGGGGCTCTATTGTGCCTGATTTTAAGTTTAAGTGACTGGGTTTTGTATGAATTAAAATCTTGCCCTCTTTCAGGGCTTCCTAAAGACATGTCTTTGTCTATGTGTGACATAATCTCAGCTATTGTTTATCAGAGCTGTCTTCCAATGGAAATTGGAAAGGTTGAGAATGTTTGATGGATGTAAAACCAGGGCAGCAGCCAGATTTAATCATGTAGCCAGGAAATTATTGTTGGGTACAGCCAGGAGGGGGAGGAGCGTACCATTTCCCAGAATATAAAGCAGCTTCAAGAAGACAGCTATCCATCACCTTCTCAACGGCAACTTGGGATGGGACGTAAGTGCTGGCCCAGCCAGTAACACTCACATCCCATAAGCTGCTCTTGCCAAGAGGGTGAGGATGAAGGTAGAAGAACATACATCAGGAGCACGGCACCCAAATCATAGATACAATGCAGCAGTATGATCTAATCCACAGCACTTCTGGTCAGGGGAATTAGGTAAATTTACTAATACAATCACACCTTGTGCTTTATGCAATTCCTTCTTCCTAATGTCAATCTGCCTTGCTAAGTATTTACCATTACATCATTCCTCATATCCATTTAGCTTTCAGAATCCTGTAGCATTCACATCTATCCACTGTTCACATTCACCCCAATCCTTGGAGAATGTACGATGTGCTTTATTACCATTCTTACAGAAAGTTCTTCCTTCCACAGGGTGAAAGTTTAATCTCATTCATTCACAGATTTGTTCTTTCACCTTTTGCAGGAGAAGACAAAATACAAAGTGGGGGGAACTAAACTGGGGAGCTGAGCCTCCACAAACTGCAGAAACAGACCCCCTAGAGATGAGTGACTCATCTGTGTTCCTTTTGGACTGCCAGATAACCGGTGACAGAATTATAAATATCCATGCCACACATATGGCAACATCACTTAATTGCTGAACAATAAAGACACTGAGCATAATGATTGCCAAGGTTATGTTTTTTTCTTCTGCCTGCCAGGATTTGTATAACAAACACTGTGGGTCATCCATGAAGGTGGTCTCTCTCTATTCCTGAGATGCTGCCTGGCCTGCTGTGCTTTGACCAGCAACACATTTGCAGCAAGATCTAAAACTTTGTACTAGTGCAAAAACACACATCTGGTCAGAGAGTCATACAGCATGAAAACAGACCCTTCAGTCCAACCAGTCCATGCTGAACCTAATCCCAAACCAAATTAATCCCACCTCTGTGCTCCTGGCCCATTTCCCACCAAACCTTTGCTATTCATGTACTTATTCAAATGCCTTTGATATTTAGTTGGTGATTTACAACTCTTGGGTTCTAAACAGATGCTGGTGGCAGAAATGATAGTGGAATTGACATTGAACAGAAGCATAGAGAATGGAAGGAGGAGTAGATCTTACAGCTTTTTGAACCTGATCCACCATTCAACATGATCATAACTGATCGTCCAACTTAGCAGCCTGCTCTTGCTTTCCCCCACAATCTCCTTTGACCCCTTTAGCAGAAGGGTTGGATCTAACTCCTTCTTGAAAACATTCAAAAGTTTGGCCTCAACTGCTTTCTGTGGCAGAGATTTTCCACAAGCTCTCTAGTTTCTGGGTGAAGAAATCTCTCCTCATCTCAATCCTTAATAACCTATCCTTCATCCCAAGAACATGACCCCAGGTTTTGGACAACCTGGTGACCAGGGACATCCTTCCTATGTTTATCCTGTTTAGTGCTGTTATAATGTTACAGGTTTCAAGGAGGGCTTCTCCCCTTATTTGTTTCCAGAGAATAAAAACACTCCAAGCTTTGCAATTATTGAAGATGCTGAACCTGAGAGGTTATGATTGAGAAACAGAATTGCATTTACATCTTAACTGGGTACTAACAAATGCACCACATACACTCTCCAGAACAGTGCAATAAAGGTACAACTGCAATGCAATCATGACAGAATTAAGAGAACTAGAAAGAACATGAACTATAGACCAGTGAGTCTGACATTGGCAATGGGTAAATTGGAGGGAATCCTGAGGGACAGGATTTACAAGTATTTGGAAAGGCAAGGACTGATTAGGGATAGTCATCATGGCTTTGTGCGTGGGAAAACATGTCTCACTAACTTGACTGAGTTTTTTGAAGAAGTAACAAAGAGGATTGATGAGGGCAGAGTGGTGATCTGTATTGACTTCAGTAAGGCGTTCACTGAGATCCCTCATGATAGACTGATTAGCAAGGTTAGATCATATGGAATATAGGGAGAACTAGCCATTTGGATACAGAACTGGCTTGAAGGTAGAAGACAGAGGGTGGTGGTGGAGGGTTGCCTTTCGGACTGGAGGCCTGTGACCAGTGGTGTGCCACAAGGATCGGTGCTGGGTTTGTTGCTTTTCATCATTTATATAAATGATTTGGATGTGAATATAGGAAGTATAGTTAATATGTTTGCAGATGACAGTGGACAGCAAAGAAGGTTACCTTAGAGTACAATGGGATCTTTATCAGATGGGCCAATGGGTTTAATTTAGATAAATGTGAGGTGCTGCATTTTGGAAAGGCAAATCAGGGCAGAACTTATACAATTAATGGAAAGGTCCTGTGGAGTGCTGCTGAACAAAGAGACCTTGGAGTGCAGGTTCATAGTTCCTTGAAAGTGAGTCACAAATAGATAGGATAGTGAAGAAGGCATTTGGTATGCTTTATTTTATTGGTCAGAACAATGAGGAGAGGAGTTGGGAGGTCATGTTGTGGCTGCACAGGACAGTGGTTAGGCCACTTTCAGAATATTGCATGCAATTCTGGTCTCCTTCCTATTGGAAGAATGTTGTGAAACTTGAAAGGGTTCAGAAAAGATTTACAAAAATGTTGCCAGTGTTGGAGGGTTTCAGCTATAGGGAGAGGCTGCTTAGGCTGGGGCTGTTTTCCCTGGAGCATTGAAGGCTGAGGGGTGACTTTACAGTGGTTTATGAAATCATGAGGGGCATGGATAGGGTAAATAGACAAAGTATTTTCTGTGGGATGGGAGAATCCAGAACTAGAGACTATAGATTTAGGGTGAGAGGAGAAAGATTTAAAGAGACCTAAGGGGCAATGTTTTCACACAAAAGGTTATGCTGGTATGGAATGAGCTGCCAGAGGAAATGGTGGAGACTGCTACAATTATAACATCAAAAAGGCATCTGGATGGATATATGAATAGGAAAGGTTTAAGAGGGATATGGGCCAAGTGCTGGCAAATGGGACTAGATTAGTTTCAGATATGTGGTCGGCATGGACGAGTTGGACCAAAGAGTCTGTTTTTATACTGTACATCTCTATGATTCTGTGGCAAACTCGGGCTCAGAGTGGGATGATCAGCTATGGAAAATTCTCAAAGAGTCCAAGGAGTCCTTGAGCACAGTTGTTTGGATTTCAGATGCCTATGTGACAGACATAGAAAATTGGGTGAGAAACGGTTTACCTGTTGACTCTTCAGCAAGCTGCTCCCAGCAGAATGGTAGGGTTGAATCGTTGCTGACAGATGAATGATGATGAAAGGAGACACAGGAGTGAGCTTTTACCTCAAGGCATTCCTGGTCTTTCCCATTTCACTTTTGCCCTTCTTAACCATAATGCTCCATCTCCTAATGGCCTGATTGTCCCTGGCACTGGTCAAGATGCGGCTGAACCTGATGGTAGCAAGTTTTGAGAAGATTTGTTGCTCAGGTTGAGGTTCTGGATGTAGGTTTGCTCACTGAGCTTCATTTTCAGACGTTTCGTCACCATACTAGGTAACATCTTCAGTGAGCCTCCAGACGAAGCACTACTGGTATTTACTGCTTTCTATTTATATGTTTGGGGTTTCCTTTGGTTAGTGATGTCATTTTCTGTGGCAATCCTGTTCTTTTTCTCAGGGGGTGGCAAATGGGGTCCAGTTAAGGTTTTTGTTGAAAGAGTTCCAGTTGGAATGCCATGCCTCTAGGAATTCTCGAGCATATCTCTGTTTTGCTTGTCCTAGGATGGATGTATTGTCCCAGTTGAGTGGTGTCCATCCTTATCTGTATGTAAGGATACTAGTGAGAGAGGGTCATGTAGTTTTGTGGCTAGTTGGTGTTCATGTATCCTGGTGCCTAGTTTTCTACCTGTTTGTCCAATGTAGTGTTTGTTACAGTGCTTGCGTGGTATTTTGTAAATTACATTAGTTTTGCTTGTCTGTATAGGGTTTTTCAAGTTCATTAGCTGCTGTTTTAGTGTGTTGGTGGGTTTGTGGGCTACCATGATGCCAAGGGGTCTGACGACTCATGGGGTCTGAGCAGGAAGCAGGAAACACCAGCAGTGCTTCATCCGGAGGCTCACTGAATATGTTACCTGATATGGTGACAAAACATCGGAAATTAAACCTTCCAGCTCAGCGAGCAAATCTACGTCCTGAACCTGATGGTGCCCTCAGGGATCCCAAATCAAGAGTTCATTAACTGAAAGAATGTAAGCACCTAGAACTGTAACCAGCCTCCCTCTACTTCTCCTGAAACCATAAAGCTGCACCATTTAGAAGGAGGTGAAAACACAATTTGAAGAAATTGTATTTTGTTAAGCCTCCAGATTCTTGTTTAGCTCCCACTGTCACAAAGCTAGTATTTATTTTTTGCTAAAGCTGTAACTTGACTCAAGTAAACTCTGTCCTTGCTTTTTCTCAGAGGGGCAATAAACCAGGCAGGGCTCCGATCAGACTAGTTTGGTACAGAGATGAAAAGGGTTTTGAGAGGCCTTTTGTTTATATGCAAACAGGTGAGACTTCAGGTCAAAGTGGTCATGTTTTAGAAGTGACCTGCATAATGAATGGGCAGTGGTCATCTCTCCAGCTGAGCAGTTTAGTTCAGTCCTGAACTAGTTGGGAGCTCATTGGTGGAAACTCTCTCTTCTGCCCTTCTAACTTCAACCTGTAAGCATCTGACTCTTTTTTGTACTGTGTTTTAAAGGGGGGTTACTTTTTGGGATGTTGTGTATTTCAGAACAGCATAATTAAGTCTAGTTTGGATAGACTGAGTTCTCTAGGCGTTTCTTTATTCTGTTCTTTGTGTTTCGTTGTGTAATTTTGTGAATGCCATTTTGTCTGTTTTTAACCTGGTAGTCAACCTCGCTAACTTACTCTGGACAAATTTCACTGTACTCTCACCAAAACAAATTGCAAAGTTATGGTCTGGGTTGCCTGCTTATGAATGTTTTGAGTGGTCTGGCCTAGTCTATAACACCACTCAGAATCAGATTTTGTTCCTAGAATGAGTAGCTCTGTCCATCCAACATCCTGATTGAAGTCCACAACTTGGTCCAACCAGCTTCACAGACCACCTCTGCCTCCCTGTTTGAGACCCTACTTCTATGTTTACCCTCTCTCCTTCGTTTTCACTTGCGTTAATATCCCCACCCGGATGGTTTAAATCATCCCTCACTGAATTGCTCCTATCTTCAGTCATCTCCACTACTTTCACTGACCCGCCCACCACCTTCCTGAAGCTCTACGAACATGGTGAAAGAGTTAGTTTGAGCAATATGCTTCTCTAATTTTAGAGACTTACCTCTTAGCTCCCAGTTCATAGGAATCCCAAGAACTCATCGGAAGCCGACCTGAGGCTCACTGTCAGAGAGGTACCTTTCCTTTATTCATTACACCTTTCCAAACGGAAAGGATGCAAGAGGTGCTTGGTCATAAAATGGTCACCATAACTGCCATGATTTTGTGTGACCACAGATACCATTCTGCTTTGTTTAAACAATAATATTTTTATTCTAATTTGCTTTTTCTCTATACCTTTCATATGTTCTTCATTTATTTTGACTGATTATAAAGAAAGCCTTATTGGTCTTTTCCTTTGTCACATGCATTGATGTCATTTTATGAACTTACAATCTGATTGTTAGCTACAGTGAATTGAGTAAGCTGATCACTTTAAAATTTTTCAGATAACCAATATCTGGAAGGAAGTTAAGTGTTGGCATCTATGTGAAGGGATCCCATGATTTATACATGGTGTGAAAGATCATGGGCAAGTTAAAAGCAATCAGTTACTTGAGATATCCAAATGATGGAAATCATTAGCTGATTCATACTGCTGCTTTTTAAAAATGTTTCATTCCATTTGGAGACTGATCTCTGTATGGATGCTGTGAACTCATATGAAGTGCAATTAAGTAATTCACAGAAATAATTTTTAGGCTTTCTACCACATGTCAGCTGCTGGATCCCATTCTGCTTTTGGAGCTGTGCAATTGCCTGTTGTGTGATATCTATAAGCAATTGCAAGTCCCAGATAGAGTACCTTTTGTGTTGAAGTGGTAAGGTTATTTACCTTTTTACATGCTGTGATGGAGCTCCCTGTCCCGAGCGTAGATCTCTCTGTTTCACTGCCTGGGATTTTTTCAGAGTGCTCCAAGAGTTGACGCATTTGGGAGGATTCAAAGTCACTGCAATAGAAGACAGAAAATTGACATGAGGTAGTGGCACTAAACTGGTTCATTTTTATTGCAAGTTAAAATTTATTTTTGGAAGCATCAACTTTTCATGTGTGATTTTAGAAATCATAAACATTTTCTGTAATTGTTCAGCATCGCATTGCATCTGTTTGTAATGGCCTGACTTTTAATCTAGAGAATCCAAAGCTGAATGCAAAGGAGTAAAGTTTTGTTTTGGTTCATGCTAATGTCAACTCTTGTGACCCAACCAGGAGTCGTGAAACCAGTCCAACAGTATGCTTCGAGTCTACTTAACAATTTTGGCAATGTGATATAGCTCTGCTGCCAATTTGTCCATTTCTAAAGGTGTACTATAGGCTGCTTGTCATAGATACGGCCCTCAGGGGATCAGAAGAACAGCAGGAGGCAAGCAGCCCGTCAGGATTGGTACAGAGCAACTAGGACTATTCGAGTTCTCCTGGTCATGCAAAGTTAGCTTTCAGGTGGTCACAGGCTCAGGACTGGATTAGCTTGCTGGAAACAGAGTAAGGAACCATGTAGATACAGTTACTAATAAATACTTCTTTAAAGGAATCAACTCAGTATCTTCCTTCAATATATTGTCTGAAATTGAAATTGCATCAATGGAAACATCCAACACGGCAGTCATTCAGCGATAACACAGCTGCTGTGTTCCTCTTCAACCCTGTGGTATAGGCTATGGAAAACTGCTATAGAAAGTAGCGCTGTACAAGACCACAAATACAAAATCATTATACTCATTCAGTAGAAAGTTCGCATTACCCTAAGTGTCATAATTCGTCAGCTATGTTACAGCCAATTTGTGTACCGAAATGCAGACCAGAATGACCTGTATTACTTTTTTAGCCTCCAAGAAAAAGACATATTGCTATGGCACAGCTTATTTTTCCAACTGCGCATACCCAGTTGATTAACAAAATGAAGTAAACAGTAGAGCAAGCACAGGAGAAAGGGGGAAAATAAGATTATTATGTAATAAAAAAACATGCTGCTAAAAACCTCTGAGTCATGCTCTCATTTGGTACATCCGGGCTGTATCTATTGATACTTTCCAACACTGGCCTGGCTATATTTTGAGATATCAGCAGAAGATAAAATAAAATGGAAAGAAACGTAAATAGCTTTATCTGCTGTCTCCATCATTGCTCACTGCTTTCCACAATTAGTCATTTGCTGTATGTACCTTAACTCATTGCCTGATTTTTCGGTACTATCACCTCTTACTTTCTGTTCTCTCTTCCTTTTCCACTATTTACTTTGTGTGAATACTGTCTGTCTTTCTCCAATCATTGCAGTCACTGTTATGTTACTTATCGTCGGGATTTTTTGTCTTCATGTCTCTTCTTTATGTTTTTAGCAAATGGAAGTCATTGGCGGTAAGTAAAAATCTGATCATTTCAGATAACCATGTACCTGATGCATGCATATAAATCTACAGTATCCAACTCCTCCCAGTCATTACTTTTTACAAATCTGTTAATATAAATATTTGACAGACAATTTCCTTGCTCACCTATTTGGTCAAAATTCAGTGAACTCACATTCCCAAATTCAATTTTTTTGCATAGCATTTGAATTGACATATCTCACTAAACTTTACGATTAAGATAGAGAGTTCCAACTGACCAATACACGTCAAAAAAGACTAAAAAAAAACAAATTATATATCAGTATCTTTGTTAACTACCTAGACCATAGCATCTGGTAGATACCATATGGCTGTCCATGCATTTTCTTTGAATGTAACAGTTTGGTGATGTGCTTCAGGTACTGATTAGGAATTCCACAGGCAGCTATCATAGAATCCCTACATTGTGGAAGCACACCATTTGGCCCATCCAGTCCACACCGACCCTCTGAACAGCACCCTCCTACCATATCCCTGTAACCCCAGATATAAGTAAATGAAATGGTTTCAAATTAAATGAAAGTGGGCCTCATCTTCTATTGTAATGAGTTACAAAATTGTTTTGTAGAATCTGCCATCCCTACTTGGTCAGGTCTATATGTGACTTCAGACATATAGCAATGTGACTGACATTGAACTGCCCTTGAGCAATTAGGGATGAGCAATAAATGCTAGCGTGGCCAATGGTAGTCCCCTCCCATGAATAAATGAATAAAACACAGCTCCTCCTATTCATATGTAATTTATATAACTTCAATATGTCAGCTAATTTCCTCTCATTCTTCCACCTAGAGAACATTGACAGTTTGCCAAAGAACATTGACCTTTTTCATGCACTATGCGGTTTCCAAATGCCAATAAAGGTATTATCAAAATTACTAGCAGAGAATCAATACGTATTCAAGGCAGTTTGACATGTATTTTTGAAATCTGCAAAGTATTTTATTTCCAAAACATTGGTTTGCTTTGCTCTTCACTTTATAAGGACATAAGAAAGGAAACCAAGAATAGGCCATTCAGCCCTTCAAAGACCTTCCAACCTTCAATAAGGTCATCACTCATGTTCTGCTTCAATACCATTTTCTTCCAGTCTAACCTTTAATAACTTTAATCAGTAGAAATCGATCAATCTCAGGCTTGCACACACTCAATGACTGAGCCTGTACAGCCTGACAGTGCAGGGAATTTGAAAGATTCACCACCTTTTGAGTGAAGACATTCTATCTCAATTCTAATGATTTAAAGCACTCTTAATCATCGAAATCAGTGTGGGGGTACTGACTAATTCATACATACTGAAGAGTAAAACATGTTAATTATTTGTACACAACTAAATAGCTTTGAAATGATAGAAGCTGATCTGGAATGTATCTGCATCCCAGATTACTTGATCTGATTTAACAATAGGACATTGTCTAATCTTAGTGGCGTTAACCAGTTTTTATTTGTCTTCATTCTGTGTCTGCTCTAATCTGTTACCTCTAATTATCCAAATCCAAATATCAACATGTTATATTTCACCAATATCACTTACAGGCAGCAACACATTTTAGATATATAATTACTTTTGTGTGAAATCAAGAATTCTTGGTAAGTGTTTACTCTTTGCTTTGTTTGAATCAGTGAACAAGAGATTCATTGGGTTTGAGCACAGATATGCAAAGTAGCTGTTGTGAAAACTGGCATCTGTTGCATTCTTGAAAGGAAAATTCCTGTTTCAAGCATGCATTTCTGGGAAAAATAGTGTGACTAAAGAGATTCTAATCTAATAAACAACACTTCTTAGCGAGTTTTGAGAAGATTTGTAGCTCAGGTTGAGACCCTGGATGTAGGTTTGCTCACTGAGCTGGAAGGTTCATTTCTAGATGTTTCATCACCCTACTAGGTAACATCGTCAGTGGGCCTCAGGCAAAGCACTGTACATGATTTCTGCTTTCTATTTATATGTTTGTGTTTCTTTGGGTTCGTGATGTCATTTCCTGTGGTGATGCCATTTCCTGTGGTGATGTCATTTCATGTGGTGATGTCATGTCCTGTTCTTTTTCTTAGGGGGGAGGTGGATGGGTTTAACTTGATGTGCTTGTTCATAGAGTTCTGGTTGGATGTCATGCTTCCAAAGAAACCTAAACCATATAAATAGAAAGCAGGAATCATGTACAGTGCTTCGCTTGAGGCCCACTGGCGATGTTACATAGTAGGGTGATGAAACGTCTGGAAATGGACCTTCCAGCTCAGCAAACAAACCTACATCCACATTACAACACTTCTCACTTTAAGGATACATGTCTGAAAGGGTTAATACAGAAGACTGCCATAATCTACTTTGATGCTGTCATATGGGCAAAACGCCTTAGGATTTTGATGGAATAATACCAGTCCTCCACAAGTTGCTTGTGATGATGTCTATCATTGTAACATGCAACAAATTAGATTTTGTTAACCACAATAGACTCTTCTAGATAGACCAGCAAGTAATTTTCCTATTGCATAAAATTAAGCAGGCCTTATCCTTCATACTTAAAAGAGCACAGTGGCAGCAATGCTTCATCAATGATCTTTCCTCCATCATAAGGTCAGAAATAGGGATGACCACCATTAATTGCACATTGTTCAGTATCATTCACAACTCCTCCGATACTAAAGCAATCCACATTCAAATGCAACAAGGTCTGAACAATATCCAGGCATAGGGCTGAAAAGTGGCAAGTAATATTCACACCACCCAAACACAATGACCATATCCAATAAGTGACAGTGTAAACCCCATCCCTGGACAATCAATGGAATTACCATCACTGAGTCTCCTATGATCATTCTGGGAGTTACCATTGAGAAGAACCTCAACTGGACTCCTCATATAAATACAGGGGCTACAAAAACAGGCCTGAGACTGGAAATACTGTGGTGAATAACTCACCACTTGACTCCCCAGTGTGGAGTTTGCACATTCTCCCTGTGTCTGTGTGGGGTTTCCTCTGAGTGCTCCAGTTTCCTCCCACATTCCAAAAGATGAGCAATTCAGGTGAATTGGCCATGCTAAATTGCCCATAGTGTTAGGTGCATTAGTTCGGGGTAAATGTAGGGAAATGAGTCTAGGTGGGTTACTTATCGGATGGTTGGAGTAGACTTGTTGGGCTGAAAGGCCTGATTCCATGCTCTAGGGAATCTAAACACTTGCCTGGATGCAGCTTCAACAACACTCAGGGAAAAACAGTCCACATCCACTAACACATCCAGTAACATCCACATCCCTCCACCACCAATGCTCAGTAGCAGCAATGTGTACATTCTATAAACACGCTGCAGACGGTAGCTTAGGTGGCAGCTTCCAGATCCATGACCACTTCTATCTAGGACAAGGGCAGCAGATACGTGGGAATACCACCACCAAGACCCCCTCTAAGGCACTCACCACACATTTGAATCCAAAATTATTTGGAAATATATCATAGTTTCTTCCAGTTGTTGGGTCAAAATTCTGGAATTCTCTCCCTGAGGGCATGAGAGCCTACCTACCGCACATGGACTGCAGTGGTTCCAGAAGGCAGCTCACCACCTCCTTCGAGGGATGAGCAATAAATGCTAGCCAGTAGCGATTTCCACGAGTGAATGAGAAAAGCCCTACATTAAGAGCAGCAGCTCAAATTCTAGTGAGCTGGCATGCCCGTACAACAAGACACCACATGATCAATGTATTGAACTTCACAAATCGGCAAGTGTTTCTGTCAACACAGCAGATTGAGAGTGAAGTATCAGGAAATAATTTACAAAGAACACAATGAAAGTTAAAATCAAGCTGACCAATATGATACATACCTACTGGGTGGAGTTCTGAAGATAAACACTTTTGAAGTTAGAATATTTCTGACCACTTCCTTCTGCTGACTGATAGCACAGTTGATGGGGAAATGCTACTGCCAAACTTTATTAATTTCAGCAGAATTCTCCTGAAAATATTATAACCATTAAACGTCTGTGATCATTTATTTGCAAGCCTGTCTGAACTTTATGTTTCTTTGTGGTTATGATTTACTGGTGGATGGCTTCAGTGATAAATCCATGGTATCTACCCATAATTAGGAATGACAGGAATAATGCAGTGAAAAGAAAGTTATTTCACAGAGCTCACTCCCTGATCAATAACTGATGGTGTAGGTAAAAACAATGACTGCAGATGCTGGAAACCAGATTCTGGATCAGTTGTGCTGGAAGACCACAGCAGTTCAGGCAGCATCCAACGAGCAGCAAAATCGGCGTTTCGGGGCTTTTGCCCGAAACGTTGATTTTGCTGCTCGTTGGATGCTGCCTGAACTGCTGTGCTCTTCCAGCACCACTGATCCAATAACTGATGGTGAGTGAGCAGTAGAAACAAAAGCCACCACAATAAAATTCCACTCAATGCAAATACTTGCTAAACATAAAAAAAATCAGAAAGATTTACAACGATGTTGCTGGGACTGGAGGGTTCAAATTTCAGAGAGAGGCTGAATAGGCTGGGGCTTTTTTCTCTGTAGGATCAGGTGCTGAGGGGTGACCTTATAGAGGTTTATAAAATCATGAGAGGGATGGATAGGGGTGAATAGCCGAGGTCTTTTTCCTACAGTGGGGGAGTCCAGAACCAGAGGGCATATGTTTAAGGAGAGAGGGGTAAAATTTATAAAGGACCTGAAGGGAACTTTCTTTATGCAGAGAGCGGTGCGTATATGGAATGAGCTGCCAGAGGAAGGGGTGGAGGCTGGTACAATTGCAACTTTTAAGAGGCATTTGGATGGGTATATGAATAAAAAGGGTTTGGAGGGATATGGGCCGGATGCTGGCAGGTGGGACTAGATTGGGTTGGGATATCAGGTTGGACCAAAGGGTCTGTTTCCATGCTGTACATCTCTATGACTCTAAATGGGTCTAGGTCAGACTGGGATGTCTGATCAATGCAGAAGAGTTAGATTGAAGGGTCTGCTTCTGTGCTGTATGGCTCTATGACTCTAAAATATCATGCCAAAAACATCTATGGCCTTTGTATCTAACATCTCCTGGGCATGAGGTGGGGGTGGGGGCAGGGATGGTGGTCAAAGAACAGTTCTCCTTGGCCAAATGAACAGCATATATACTAATATCATGTGGATGAATTGCAGTTACGGAGTTGATCTATACATTGAGTTTATAAAGATACCATATACAGAAAAAGGCACGGTGGCACAATGGTTAGCACTGCTGCCTCACAGCCAGGTTCAATTCCCGACTCAGGCAACTGTCTGTGTGGAGTTTGCACGTTCTCCCGTGGGTTTCCTTTGGGTGCTCCAGTTTCCTCCCACAGTCCAAAGATGTGCAGGTCAGGTGAATTGGCCATGCTAAATTGCCCGTAGTGTTAGGTAAGGGGTAAATGTAGGGGTATGGGTGGGTTTCGCTTCGGCGGGTTGGTGTGGACTTGTTGGGCCGAAGGGCCTGTTTCCACACTGCAAGTAATCTAATCTAAAAGAACAACCTCGATTATCCGAATGACACGGGCGGGGAGTATTTTGTTGACGGGTGTGAGATCAGGTTGCAGCTTCCCCGATTTCCCGCGTTCCCCTTGCTCCAGGCACGCCGCGGCCCCAGACCCCGCATCTCTCACTCGGTAAGTTCTCTTAAACAAGCTTTTATTTAATATGTAGGTGCTATGTTATAGAGAAATTTGTTTCAAATAGAGTATCATACTTCAAGTGATACAACATAAGATAGAGCAGAAGATTTTTACGCCCTTAGGTCTCATGCCTTGTTGTCGTCATAGTTTGTCCAAGCATCGAGATCTTGAGATCTTAAAGATAATCCAAATTTTGGTTAATTAAGGTTTGGATAACCGAGGGTGCTCTGTATGCTCAAGTGATAGTTCAATTTTTTTGACTACTTTTTAAGGTTCAATTTTTGGGGTCAACTATTACATGGATACTACTTTTGAAGGGCTGAAATTCATGCCCACCAAAATTCATGTCATATCATTAATAGAAGCCCAAGTGATCTCTAAACAAATAAAGAAAAATAAACAATGAATTATGCTAATTCTGAAAACCCAGAGCAAAACACAACAGACAGATGACTGGAAGATCAGGAGCAGAGCGGAATAACCAGCAGACTGGATAGCTGCAGTGGGACGTGACGGCTGGTACACTGACTCATAAACGTTGATCTGTTATCTGTGAAGAGCTAGCATTGACTATTACATGAGATGTATGGAAAATTCCATGTTATTTAGTCAAAAAGTGGGGGTCAACCTTTACATGAGATCGACTATTACTCGAGTATATACGGTAGATCTTCAAATGAAAGCAAATAAAAACAAAGACTGCTGATAATCCTGGTCTTGAAATATAATATGCAACAATCAAATCTAAAAATATTTATGCTGAGTAGCAGCAGAAGCATTTCATGCATAAAATGGTATTCACTTCTTAAGTAACCACCCAGCACAATTTGAGGACTTTAAAGTTTAGTAGGTACCATGAAGTCAACAAACTAGAATCACCCACTGTTGATCTTGAAGATAGCTACTCTCAAAGGTCTGACCAATCCTATGGCATGGACTGCCCTTTTCCCAATATCAGTTTGTATCCAAAAACAAAGATGTCTCCAGGTAGCCAGCAATAATGACACCATCAAGCAGCGTAAGCAGCCTACCACATTGAAGAATTTCCACAGGCAGCAAAGCAGCAAGTAAAAACCACAGAAATTTTTCACTTTGAATATAAAATTTGAAAATAAAACAAAAATAAATGTTTTACGTCTACATTTGGGATTAAGGTTGATTCTAAAATATCATAACCATAAAAAAATGCCCATGTATTTGGAGTTTACCATAGAGGTAATTAATACTCAACAAGCATTAACTTACTTTATTCAGGGCCTATGAAGTAATTATGAACATCGTGCACTTTTAAACACACACTCGTGCCATTTTAGACAAGGAATAATGTTTCAAAGGTTTCTACAACCAGGTTAATAGCACAGAAATAAAAGCTCTAATTAGTTCTCTATGATTTCTAATTGATGCAATCTTTCAAGTGACATTCTTAAAGAAAAATATTAACATTTTGTTGTGAAAGCACTAAGATATTGTGGTTTCAATTTGCAAATCTAGGTAAGGGAATTCTTATTTCAAATATATATAAATCTGCAGCTGGCCAATATCTACACCACAACTTACTTTTCTAAAAGATCAATCTTCCCCAAACATACTTCAGCCACTCAACGAAAACTCATTGTCCATCCCAGCATCATGAGCATATCCAAAACATCTGTCTCACTCTCAGCTACCAGCAATAAACAGTATTCTGAAGCATCTGTAGCCTCCCAATCATACTCAATTATTACCATTCATTTAAATAATTTACACTTCTGCCAGCCTCCAATGGTATTCATCTAAAGAAAACCTCTCATATAGATACTTTATTAGATGACAATTTTCTTAAGCATCTACATTTACTATGGGTGTGATTTATAATCCAGGGTCAGGACTGGCCAATGTATTACTGGACTCACAACCATGTTACACCTGCATTGCTGACAATGCTATTTTAAAAATGTGGAATTGGGCAATTGGAGAGTTTGGTACTCAGCTGGAGACACCAGAAGCTGTGAAGAAAAAAAGACAGGAGCAGACTCTGGAGATACAACACTCAAAAAACAGACAGAAGCTGCAACAAACAAAAGCAGAAATTGCTGGAAAATCTGAGCAGGTCTGGCAGCATCTGTGCAGAGAAATCAGAGTTAATATTTTATATCCAGTTACTGTTCTTCAGAACTGGGATGACTGAGCTTGTTACTGTCTTTCAGACTAGAGGAAGCAGGTGATCCTGAGGCCAGCAATCTCATGGATAAACAGATGGAAAAGTGGTCAACAAACATGCATTAGAAGTCCCGAAGAAACAACCTGTTTGTCTAGAGAAATTTTCGAAGCATGACTCCATGTAATGTACCTGAAAATGTGCATTGAGGCACAAAAGATTGATTTTATTGATCTGCAAATTGCACACCACATCTGATGAGCAAGTTCCTCAAGAAGTTGCAATTAATTTGGAGGAGAGAGGATCGCTGGCTCACTGCCCTACATCCTGCTCGCTTTGAAAATAGCAGGGCATCCCACAGGCATTACGACATTGACACGTCATTCAGGAGTGTTATTTTCAAAGCTGCTTGCACTTGACCTCACCGTCGTAGGCAATTAAATAAAAACAAACCTCATCCACATCTTTCAGATAAATTCATTACATCTGACCAAATGACAGCTAACGTACTACTTGTGGACGTACCTATCAAAATTCTTGCTTAAAGTGTACACATTTCCATCAGCTTTTGCTGTTTCTCTGAATCATCTATGTTTCTCCAGCTTGTTTGCCAAAGCCCATTTGTTTTTATCCATGCTCTTTCAGTTTTAATAGCCACAAGCCATTAATCGACAGGACTGTATGTTACCCCAGTTGCATTCATCTGATCATAGGAGTTTTATTTTTGATCTTTTTATGCATTTCTTACATTGATATATTATTTGTGTTCTTAGCTGAAAAGACACTCAATTTTCAATGTAAGTAATTATTTTGTCTTCGCAAAAGGAATATTCTAAACTGAAAATTCGATCATAATTCATCTTTTTTTATAATATATTTTATTCAGAAAAAATAGATTTTTAAATATTACAACAAATACAAAACAATGCAATTCAAAACAGTACAAAAATAGTACAAAACTACACCCAAATAATAAAAAAATTCCCCAACCCACCCTCCTATATAAATGTATAAACATATATAGAGAATTATAAAATTTTTAAAAAACTAAACTAGTTATTTAACTAAATAAATAAATACCTAACAACAAACAAATAAATAGTAATAACTCAGCCCAGCCAAACAAAACACTCTTACATTCACAGTTCCTCCTCCCTGGATATTGGACTCATGAAACACAATCGTTACAGCTATATAAAAGCCCTTGTTAGTGTGGCAGATAAATCTGTGTACAGGTACTTCAAAAAGGATTGCCATGTTGTGTAAAAAAATCTCAGTTTTGTGGTGTACCATATTTGTGAAAAAATCCAGGGGAATATGCTCCATAACAATCTTCTGCCAACCCGACAGGCCTGAGGGGTTTTCAGATATCCAACCTAGCAAGATATTCTTCCTTGCACAGAACGTAAGAATACTTCTTAAGAATTTTTCTTATGCATGTCTGCAGGAAATACAATGGTAGGCCCATAAGGAGAGAAATAGGGTCCTTCTCCACCCTACACCTAAAATCCTCTCCATTGCATCCACCACAGCAGCCCAATATGTTTGAAGCCTGTCACAAGACCAACGACAATGGGTAAGAGTACCTGTGCAGACCATGCACTTGGGACATGCTGAAGATACCACTGGTTTAAATTTTGACAACGGTCTGGGGCTAAGTGGACCCTGTGAAGAATCTTCAACTGTAAAGCATTGGTCCTATTGCAAATTGATATCTTCCTTGCACTCTCCCAAATATCCTCTCATGCCTCTGAAGAAACTTCAACACCCAGCTCTCTTTCCTACATCTTGCAGAGTCAATCAGACTCATCTGAGGTGGCACCCCCCCAATTGCTGATATAAAGTATTGACAGAGAGTGTACTGACAGAGGCAGTTAAAATCTCCTCCTATAATGATGTGCTGAGACTTGAGACTTATCAGTTTAGAAAAATCATCTACCAAGAATTTAAGAGGGTGAGCTGGGGGACAATAAACATTTAAAATGCCATATTCTTCCCCATTTATCAAGGCTTTAAGAATTACAAACCTCCCATATGTATCTTTAACACATTCCAACAATTTAAATGAGAGATTTTTCCTAACCAATATAGCCACTCCCCTACTTCTGGTATTAAATGATGAAAAATAAACTCGGTCAAGGCAATTCTGCTGTAATTTCAGATGCTTCTTGTCATCCAAATGTGTCTCCTGTAACAAAGCAATATCCACCTTCTCCTTTCTAAGACTCAAGAGTACCTTCTTCCTCTTAATTGGTGAGTGACTTCTCTTGATATTCCAGGTACACCATTTAATCAAATCATTGGCCATAATCTTCTGCAATTACATTTAAATTCCAGAGAGGGGGAACCCGAACCACAAATTGCTGAGCCTTAGTGTCGCATGGTCCATCAAATATAAAAACTACATAAACGAAAACCACTACATTTAACAAACATAAAAATTATTAAGAATAAAAAACAACAAAAACCCGAAAACAAACCAACATATAAAGTGCCAATAGCGCTGAGTAGGGGAACTCACCCCCTGCCCGGAGGGGGCAACTATCCATCCTGAACTACCCATAAATAGGCATCTAACCATCTCAACCACCTTCACTTCTCCCAGCTAGAGTCGCATCGCAAGCACAAGCTAAAAAGAATAAACACCCCATAGAATATTAATATGAATTTTTAAAATTATTTTATAAAAAAAAGGGGAATAAATACCCCACCTATACTTTGGTATGTCCTAACCTAGAAATTTAAAATGTACATCTTAACCACCGCCAGACATATTTTGAACCAAATTATTATCAATTAGTTTGTCCACAAAGTTTCTTGCCTTCTCCGATGTGTCAAAGAGATGCATGGATCCATCTAAGGTGATCCGAAGCACTGCCGGATATCTCAGGGAGTACTGAATCCCAAGCTCCCTCAGCCTTCTCTTGACACCATCACACAATTTTCGTTTCTGGATCACCACTGCTGAAAAATCCTGAAAAAACATGATCTTAGACCCCTCGTAAATTAGGACCTTTGGATCCTTCCCCTGGAGTCTGGAAGCCTCCATGACTCTCTCCTTATCCTGGTAATGATGGAACCGTACCAGGAAAGGACGAGAGTTTTGATCGACCTGACCTCCGCACTGCAACCCAGTGAGCCCTCTCTATCTTCAATCCTCTCACTCCAGTCTCCAAGTCAAGGAATTTCGGAAGCCAATCTACAACAAATTCCACAGGCCGCTCACCTTCCTAACCCTCAGACAGACCGATGATTCGAATGTTTTTTTTCCTGCCCCTGTTTTCAAGATCATCCACTTGGTCACGTAAATTACGAAGCTGCGTCTTCAGGGCTTTGATCTCATCCTTGAATGAACTGGCATCAGCTTCCACCACTGTGATCCTGTGCTCTACCTCATCTGTCCTCTTCTCTAGGTCTCCCAGCTGCTGTTCATGCTTCTGCAGCATGAGAGAGACTGGAGCCAGCTTCTCTTCAATCTGTTTCCCCAACATCTCGCAAGATTTCAAGAGCTGGTTCACCAGGTCCTGGAGAGTAATCGGCTCTGAGGCTGCTGCAGGCTGAGCTGCAGGCCCAGCCTCAGATGCTCCTCCTCCCTTTTTAGGCATTTATGGACAGCTGAAAATACAGATAAGTCAATTTTTAAATGTTTCTTGAGGCTCCACAATCTTTCCAATGCCCCAAGAAATCTTGATGACCTGGATTGGGTGGGTTAAAGGAACGTCCTGTTCTTGCTGCAATGCGAAGCTCTGCAGTGTGATCTTCTCAGATCGCTGCTATCTTAGATCCCCTTAATTCATCTCTTTTTAAATGGCCTCATATAATCACTTATATACACAGACCATTCTGGAGGTATAGCAAATGAGAAAGCAGATACATTGTGTTATAATATTGTATGCCTTGCACAGAAAGCTAATCACAGTTAAAAATGCATACAAGGGCCTGAATCTTATAGGTTTTTTTGCCTACGTCTCAGTAGTACTGAGCTGTATGGGACAGTTTTGTTGCTGCATATTCTTGCTCTGTATCTTACCAAGCCCACCTCAGTAATTGCTTATCATGTCCTAGGGCATTGACTTAAACACTGTTGTAAGATGGGATGAGGCTAAGGACAGGCGAGCTGGGTGATCTGGTTCTTGAATAGCAATAGATGCAAGAATGTGCACTTTTATGTGCAATGAAGTGCCAACTGTACCAGCTGACTGCTCTTTGAAGTTTCTGTTTGCTCTCCTTCCTATATGCATAGTGAAGGGCAGCTCCTGTTTACCAACCCCTGATCAGGTAGATGGTTAGGCTTCAAAGTTGGCACTAGTGCCAGGGATTGTGGGATATCACAGGTGAACACTTCTTCCCATGGCTAGTGGGGAGAATATGATGGGCAGAATGCATTGCTTAGGAGATGAGTTTTGGAAGATAGCTTAAGAAAACACATTATGCTTTATGGGAGAATAACCACAATAAAGGGACTTTTTTAGGGCTGAGTTGGGAGGAACATTTTCACTCAGAGGATAGTGAATCTTTGAAAGTCTCTATCCCAGAGGGCCATAGGGGCTCAGTCATGGAGAATATTCAAGACTGAAGTTGCTAGATTTATTCATATTAGAAGCAGCAATGGTTGTGGGAGATGGTGCAAGACAATGGCGTTGATGTATAAGGTCAGCCATGAACTCTTCAAATACTGGAGTGGGCTCAAAGGGCTGAATGGCCTACAACTTGTATTTTTTATATTCTTATGTTCGACTTAATTCAAAGGTTCCAGCACTGTCCGTTGAATCCTGAAAAGAAGTATTGAAAACGCAAAGCTTCTTATTATTGATAGAAGCCAGAAAGACATCACAAAAAATTCAAGACTAATTGACTTTGTTCTGTGGCACACTGAACCACTGAAGTTAACAACTGCATTCAATTTGTTTGATTGCAATAAAAACTAAAGAGGGTCATCTGAACTTAACAAGAAAAAGCCATTGAGTCATAGCCCCATACGGAACAGAAACAGGCTGCTCGGTCCAACCAGTCCATGCTGAACATAAACTAAACTAGTCCCACCTGCCTGTTCCTGGCTCATATCCCTCCAATTCATGTACTTATCCAAGTATTTTTTTAAAAAGTTGTAATTGTACCCACATCCACAGGAAGTTCATTCCACTTGTGAATCACCCTCTATGTAAAAAAAATTGCACGTCATTTGTTTTTTAAATCTCTCCCATCAACTTAAAAATGTGTTGCCTAGTCTTGAAATCCCCCATCCTAGGGAAAAGACAACTAACATTAAACCTATCAATATCCCTCATTATTTCATGAACTTCTAGAAGGTCACATTTTAATTTTCTATAACATACTGGTAAATCTCATCTGAATCCTCTCCAAATTAAAAATAACATCCCTACAACTGTTTGACCAGAACTGGACACGATACTCTATAAGACGTCTCACCAATGTTCTGTACAACTCAACATGATTTCTAACTTCGGTACTTAAAAGGATTGAGCAATGAAGGCAAGCGTGCTAAACACCTTTTTAACCACTCTGTCTATATGTGACACAAACTTCACAGAATTATGTACCTAAACTCCTCTGTCCTTCTGTTCTGCAATACTACCCAAGATCCTACCATTAACTGTGTAAGCGCTTTCATTGTTTCTCGTACCAAAATGCAATACTTCTCATTTAACCAGATTGAACTCCATCTGTCATTCTTTCGCTCATTGACCCAATTGATCAAGATCCCTTTGTAATCTTACAAAACCGTCTTCACTGTTTACTATACTACCAATTTTAGTGTCACTTTGAAATAGAAACTGTTTCTTAACAGTGAGACAGAGGAAAGCTTCCCTGGCAGAGATAAAGGGCATTGTACTGGACCAGGCTAGCACAGCCACAATCTGCAGTTTTGTAAAAAAGGGAGGAAAAACATTTTACTCATTCTCATTACCTGTACTGTCTACTCAACCTGTAGGAGTAGTTATTTGACTACAGTATCCATCGCAGCTGCTGAATTGGACTGGAGAAATAAAAAACTTCAAGCATGACAGTTTTGAAACAATATTAGAGATTGGTCTCAGTTTCATCTTTTTACTTAACTTCTATCCTTATTGACTTAAAATAATTGAAACTGCATTGTAACTAAATAAAAATAGGGTTTTTTTATTAAAGTAACTTTAAGCAATAGGTGTGTAATAAATTAGCTTTTTAAACCTTGTTTCAAGCTGAGCTGCTTTTGTAAAAAAAAATTGAAACACTTAATAACTTAAAGGAGGCTACATTTGTGACTATACATATTCTTAGTTGATGAATCACTTTGGGAAACACCAATGAAATGGCCATGCCAATTAGCAAATAGTGAAAAAAAAATGAAGTAGAGAGTCAGAAAGAGACAAGGATGTTGGGAGAAGAAGTAATACTGTTGACAAACAGAGTCTCAAGGAATAAATTAACATAATTTAACTGTCATCCCACAAAGACTTTATAAAGCTCTGGTTAGGCCCCATTTGGAGTACTGTGTCCAGCTGTGGTCCCCACACCTCAGGAAGGACATACTGGCACTGGAGCGGAGATTCACACGGATGATCCCTGGAATGGTAGGTCTAACATATGAGAAATGGCTGAGGATCCTGGGATTGTATTCATGGGAGTTTAGAAGATTAAGGGGAGATCTAGTAGAAATTTACAAGATAATACATGACTTGGAAAGGGTGGACGCTAGGAAATTGTTTCCATTAGTCGAGGAGACTAGCACCCGTGGACACAGCCTTAGAATTAGAGGGGGTAAATTCAGAACAGAAATGTGGAGACATTTCTTCAGCCAGAGAGTGGTGGGCCTGTGGAATTCATTGCCTCAGAGTGCAGTGGAGGCCGGGACGCTAAATGTCTTCAAGGCAGAGATTGATAAATTCTTGATGTCACAGGGAATTAAGGGCTACGGGGAGAATGCGGGTAAGTGGAGTTGAAATGCCCATCAGCCATGATTGAATGGCGGAGTGGACTCAATGGGCCGAATGGCCTTACTTCCACTCCTATGTCTTATGGTCTTAAATGTATCCCAGGGGAAATGTCTGCTGAAAAAGTGTACATTTTCTTTACCAACTTCAATATTTACTCATTTCTATTTCATCTATTTTTCTGTCTTCTGGAGCAAGCATCACAATCAACTCTCACAGCTGCTTTAGACAAAACAGATGGGCATATCTGCTGATATTTATCCTCCTTTCCTTTGGGAAGGAGCTCAGCTCCTGCTCAGTGCATTCTCCCTCCTTAAGATCAGCATTGCTCAATTTGTAGTATTTTTGTCTCTGAGCCAAAAGGTTACAGGTTAAGGCCCTCATCTGGACTTGAATAAACAAAAATTGAGGCTGAACTAAAGTGTATTACAGAGGGAATGATGGATACTTGGACAGTGAAGTGTTTTCAGTGACATTCAAAGTCAAGGCTGTCTTGGTCATTGGCTTAAATAAACATTAAAGATCTCATGGCACAACTGGAGACAAAGTAGGAAAAGTTTCCAGAGCTTGATATGCTTATATCAAGCAATGCCACAAAAAATCAGACTAAACTTCACATTGCTGTTCATAAAATCTTTTCTGTTCTTTGTCTATAACATATTTTGAGAGCCATAATAAAATGTGCTATAAACAACCCTCCTTTCTGTAAATGCAAGTGCTCCTCAGATTCCTCATTATAAATTTATCTGCATCCTTGCCTCAAACATCCTATCTTCTGATGCACTAAACCCACGGTGAACTGTCCTTGGAACCCAATCCTGTTACGTGTTTTTGTTGGCAGGAGACTCCAAGCCATGTAAGTTTTCAGCTGCTTCTTACTAACTCTTGCTTGTTCTGCGGCTTTCAAGATTAGTTTACTTACAGTGTGGAAACAGACCCTTTGGACCAACAAGTCCACACCGACCCGCCGAAGTGCACCCACCCAGACCCATTCCCCTACATTTACCCTTGCAATTTAGCATGGCCAATTCACCTCGGACTGTGGGAGGAAACCAGAGCACCCGGAGGAAACTCCACATAGTCAGTCGCCTGAGACGGGAAGTGAACCCAGGTCTCTGGCACTGTGAGGCAGCAGTGCTAACTACTGTGCCACCGTGCTGCCCACCAAGCTGTGGACTGAATGATTTACACTAAGAGGTGTGCATCCTGATGGTGAAGATCCTCCTGAAGGACTTGAACAGCACATCTGAAGCTGATCAAAGCCTAAAGCAAATCCAATTCCCACCTCTGCAGTATCTCACATCACCTCTGGTTTACATCACATATATTAATGATGGGTGAATCCTGCAGGTTACCCCCAGACTTGCGACAATTTGGTTCATAAAAATGTTTGCGATATATGGGTTAATGAAGAAATATGTGTTCATTAAGTCAATATTGAAATGACGACACTGAGTTTGTGTTTAAGCATACAATATCAGATCTGTATAGCTTCCTCCTGATACTAGACTCAGACACGTACTAATGAAGCATTACGAACGAAATGGAATGGTGTCCTTGGGAAAATAAATAGTTACTTTAATGCTTCAGTACATGTTATATTTTATTATTGACTGAATTAAGAGGCTGGTCTCTGTAAGCTCTTTGTGTACCTTTATTTTTTTGGTTGTGAAATGAAAGACAATGATAAAAGAAATTATACAGCTGCTACCAACTGAATTTTCCAGTTGATTCCCTTCCATGCTACACAGTGATGTTTTCAAATAGATTACTTATAAATAAAGTGAGTAAAATTATTCTGTCTTGCACTGAGCACAAAGATAATGTGCTATCGATTTTTAAAATATGTATGAAAATCCTTTATCAGTTAATTTATATCCACTGGCATAGAACATTTGATGTTCTTCTTAAGATACATTGTTACACAAGAAAATGGAATCTTCCCAACTGCAATTTCAAATAATAATTGAAAATAATAATTATTTCACTTCCTTGTTTCAGTTAAGAAGAAATTTGACCACCTCAGTAGCACGGTGCATATGTAAAGTTTCTATCTGAACTACACAAACTAGGAAAATGCAGGTTCAGTCACAGTCCATGGTTGGTCACACGATTGAGCTGTGAGATGATGGGGACACTTCTGGGTCAACCAAAAAAACAACTAGATTAAAGTAAAGACAAGTTAAACTGAGCTTAGCAATTACTTATTGAGAATGCATGTGTTTGGGTGCTAAATGATGGCAGGATTGTTCACATTTGGACTTTTTACTATCACTCATGATTACGGCCAAACTAAAAATAAATAAAATGTTCCTTGATCAACCTGGCAGAAAAATGATGGCCAGTTTCAGAAAAAAACAAAATGTATAAAAATTCAAAAAGTACAAGCCAGGCTGCATCACCTCATCACTGATTCTATCCTTATCATTGGCTGTTGCTTTGGGCTGAATCGGACTATGCACAAACTTAATGACATTTTTTACCTCTCCACCAGTATGTTTACCTACCTCTGCCAAACTTCATCTACTCCTGAAACACTCATCTATTTTTATGCTACTTCCAGACATGACTATTCCCATGCCTACCTGGGAGTAATGTGCTAAGATTGCCCTGGAAATAATAATTTGAAACGTCAAATCTGACTGAAGATCATAGTGACAATTTGAGGGAGCTACAGGTATGTAAACAAGTGGTGGAGTTAGAGAGTTCACTGGCAGGTGGAAGCATTTGATAGCTCATGTGTCATTTTGTCCCAATTCTCAGGAATTATTTTGACTGCAGAATCTGGCACAGACAGCTGAAAGAGAGGGAAGGATAGTGCAAGGAGGAAAAGAAGGGAATACAATTTCAGTCAAATCAAATTCCAAACTCTCTTTGAGGAGACTGAACATATGAGACATGAGCTGTCAGGTCTGCATGGAAGGCAACTTAAATTAAAGGCATTTTATGCCATGTGGAAGAAGGTGACACTAAGTGTTACTGTCTCATTCCCAACTACAGTCCAGTGCTTCAAGAGGTTTAAGGCCATGACTGTCAGGAAAGATAATCAACTTTTTTAAAAAAAACTTTGTGACCTGGTTGATATACACTATTCAGTTTGTTATTTTACAATTCTATTTTGTTACTCCTTGGCTGTGATGTTAAACTAGAGGAATTCCCAGGTTTTTAAAGATGGTCCAACAGATAATGGGATATTAGCACATAGGGCACCAAAGCTGATTACACACAGAGTCCAGTGCACACGTGAAATGACTGCGCCATAAAGTCAAAGACAATTATCACCTGCATTGCTATCATCAGAGCAATTAAGACAAATAACCATGGCTACAGATTCTCCTTCAATGGAGTTTTCCTACTGGTGATGTGAATGTTTCCATTGTACATCTCTGTGATAGAATTCTTTAAGTCCTTAAGCTGTCTCTTGGCGTTTGGAAGGAGTATCTTCCTAAAATGCCACTTGATGCAATTTCCTCTGACTGTAACTGCCTCTCCTTTTCCTTGAAGATGGCATGCTGAAAAAGATACATGCAATATATTTCTTTTTACCCTTTTGTGGGCTAAGACTGCTACCAGTAAGATCAGTATCTGTTACCAGTCCCTAGCTACCAATGAATTAAGTGGCTCGCTAGGGCCATTTCAAAGGGTAGTTAAGAGTGAACCACAGTGGGTCTGGAATCACATGTTAGCCAGACCAGATAAGGATGGCAGTTTCCTTCCCTAAAGAACATTAGTAAGCCAGCCGTGTCATGGCAATTGAAGATAGTTTCTTAGTTACCATTATAAGATCAACAATTCCCCTCTTTCCTGGGCTGTCAATCTGGTCAACATCTGCACTTAATACTTCTCAACCTAACTTCAATGAATTGGAAGCATAAAAGTCAGGAAACTTAGTAGGAAGGAAAGCGGTAGGGTAGGGTAAGAGACAGTGCTTTGAGACAGTATCACTGGCCTTTACTAACATTTATGATTAATTGACTGGGGACACATTGGGTGAATTACAGGCAGATGCAAAAAAATAGTTTGAAAATTTGGCACTTATGATTTTGAAAGTTAATGGAAATGTCCTCCAGTCCTATGCTACCCAGGAACACTTTTGGCCTGATTTTACAGTAAGAAAAGACAAAACTTCGTCAGAAAATACGTTTAAAAACACTACTGATTCAATCACAATGTCCTGAATGCTGATTGGTTTAGAAATGGTTCTTTTATATTTATATTAAAAAGATAATCCTTGGAGTTGAGACTTTACAATGCCACATCCACGTCAAAAATGTCCAACATTTTTCTGAACATTTCTTAATACTAATGCTTGGAGGGAATTGAATATCAACCATGAATCATGTTCACAAAAGAGTCTAACACTGTTGGTATTGTTATTTGAAAGAATAACATTTATATGATTCACAGTACAGCACTTTAATCAATTTTACTGAATTACATTATACTCTGCGTAACAAACTATCGTAGTGCCATGTGTTAGTCTGAAAACGGTATTCAGTGTTGCATATAATAATCATTATTTTTCTAACAATATCGCACAAAGAACCATAACAAATAGGGTACTTTATTGTGGATAAAATATATTGTCTTATTCAGGGTATATTTCATACATTACAAAATTTAAGTCTTGAAGCTATTAAATTATACAGAATGAAAAGGAAGACAAAAAAAATTGTACCTTCCAATCTGTTCCATCCAATTGACCTTGTGGATAGTATAGATATTTTCCAAGTTAGTTACCGCCACCTCCTTTTGTGGTTAGACTAATGTACATTTCCTGAGATAAATTCTTCCCAGCATACATAACATGAAAAACATTGAAAAAAATCTTTTTCACAATGCAGGATGATTCATCCTATTTTAAAATGTTTAACAAAATTATAAATCTGTTCAAATGCTGGGAAGAAGTTAGCAAAGGGAATGTGCAAACCTTTATATACGACCAACCTCAATTTAAGCCTCACTATGATACTTTCATACGATGTTCATCTTCTCAACGCGACTGCAAAGTTTACAAAAGGAATAAACTCTAATAGACTCCTGAGCATTTCAGGAATACTGGAGACCCTAAGTTTCCCCCTGCCAAGTTGTACATTCTAAACATTACCAGTCTTTCAAAATCTTGCCTCTACTTCTAAACAATCAAAGGCAGAAGCATCAGTGTGCAAGAATGCACCTCAGTGATGATTATCATGAAGTAACAGCACAAGCACTTCTCCAAGAGGAAAGTAATTTATATTTATTTGTCAGCAACTACATAAACCATACTAATCACATAAGAATGAGTTAAAAAGCACAAATTCCATACTGGAGTTTAGATCATACACATACATTGCTCAGGCTTTCCTTTCACTGACTGTGATGGCATGTGAAAGTCACATTGGAATTACAGTTCCCCTCTGATGAGTCACTTTGTGTACAATTATTCGATATATCACTCACTGTATGTAGTTTGTGCAGACGTTAGAATACTGCTTAATTGGACAGTTTGATGACCACAGGAAGAAGTAACATTAAAACGTGTATCACTGGCATTGTTATTAATGAGGATTCAGGATCTTACTTAACATGAGTTGATAGCAAAGCATTAATTAACAGTTGTGCATTTAGATTAGATTAACAATTAAAAATAACAAGGCTATTTAAAGCAATCAAGTATTAAACGCTAAAATATTTGTCAAAAATATTCCATAAGAAGAAACTGCTACATACCCTAATTCAGAAAGCAAGCTACTGCGATCCATCACTTACTGAAATACTGAAAATGCACTGATTCCAGCCGTAGTCTCTCACAAGAGAAACAAGCACAGTACAACATAGGAAAGTCCTTAATGATGATTATACTTCCCACCTCAAATGATTTCAGGATCACACTGGCAAAAGAAAAATTCCCTCTCTGCAGCTCTAAAGCACAGTAGCTTATATATTTAGCTCTGCACAGCCAGCAGCAGTGACACTCTCTTTAAGCAACAGCAAATAAAATGATTGCATGTGACAGGGCTTGAGCATCCCACACAGAGAACACACTGCACTCAGACATGGGAGTGAAACCCCATAACCTTCCACAGCAGACTGCAGGGCACTGGTGCTCAGCTGACGTACATCTTCTGTCCTTGTATATCTCAAATAGGACATTGCATTCTTTATGCTGAATTCTTCTACTACAAAATAAATTTCGTAACTAGATGATGTGAAGAAACCAAATAATTTACTTTTATTCTCAAAAATTAAAATGCGAAAGACAATCTCCCCTCCAAATGGAGCCTGCCCTCTAAGTTGTCCTTTGAAGGGACAGCATTACCTTCAAAGCTCTATTACAGGGAACAGAGCAATGCAGCTGCCTTGGGAAGCTCAGCAACATAACCAGTTTATTCATGCTCCATCATGTTGTCATGTGGATGACCAGATTCCCTTTTGTTATGATATTTTCTCCACATCACGCCCTGAAATAAGCAGATACTGCAATCTACTCTCAGCCCTTGCTATTGCCATGAAGCATCAGGAGTCGCTGTGCATGATAGGCTAGGTAGCTGACCAACCACACCATCTCTCCACTCTCCTTGTAACCTGCACCTCACCATCTCAGCATTGTATACACAACAGATATAGCATAGGCAAAAGTATTTGCATTTTTATGGTGATTTTCACAAGTTGAGCTTGTTCAGAATCATTTTACAGCCAATTAAATCCTTGTGAAATGTAATACCTTTCAGAAATACAGCTACCAATTTGTTCACAGCAAGGTCCAGAACCGCTGTTTAGTAATTCTAAAATGATCTGTATAGGTGCTGATTGAGGGTTAAGTCTTGGCCAAGAAAGTAGAGAGAATATTGTGTTTTGCACTGAGAAAAAAATAACATATCAGCTCAAAGCAGCCTTTATGTAACTACTTTATCTACATAACCCTAAAGGGAAGATAACAAAGGTGGTAATTTAACAAATCCTCAAATTTTGCAACGTTCTACACTTTTTCCTCATTTAAAACAGCTCATACACTAAAATGCATAAGTGTACATAAGTTATTAGAACATAATATGAGTAAATAAGCCATCAAGAATATTTTAAATCTAACAGATTAGTTTGCATGGTTGCTAATTGTAGAGCAATTTACACGTTTTTTTCTTTAAAACTGGGTATTTAACAAAAACATCATTTCAAAGTTTGGGAGAAGATTTGTAGCTCGGGTGCTCGTTGTTGTGGTATAGATGGATAGATGTTGCTACACAAATAATTCTATCAACAAACACATCAACCTGGACCCAATATACCGGCCACTGCAGCGGACAGCAACTGACAACCGGAAGCGGCAGAGACAAGTCACTATAAATGCCGAAGGAAACATGACAGAAGCGCTTCACAGGAGGCTCCCAAGCACTGAGGATGTCACCTAGAAAGGGGACGAAACGTTTGCAACAAAAGTTCCCAGCTCGGCTAACAGAACCACAACAAAAACATCATTTGACAAGTAGTACTGAAAAGAATAATTTATTCTTCCTGCCCTTCAATATAATTTAGATTATGAACATTGAACTTTGACTTTGACTCCCAACTTCACTTAATGCTTAGAATAGTGACATTGAATGATTAGCCTCAATGAAGATCCCAAGGTTGCTTTGGGAGAATTCAATGAGACTGGTAAATTTCAGTTCCCCTATGATTTTCACTGTCTTGTTGACTTTCTCGTCAGCCTGTAAGAACAATTTTGTATATCAAGAGGTTTATCAAGCTCTCACCTTTTCAGATCTCCTCTTTCCAGCAAATAATCTACATGTTACTGACAGAGTCTGTCCCTGATCTTCACTAGACTTGTAAATGCATCTATCTATTTTCAACAACTCTGTACATCTTTTTATCACCTCAGTGGTTTCTCACTATGATTTTCTGACTAGTACTGAATTCGGTATATTTCATGCCTCATGTATCCTTTACTAATCGCCCACTAGGTCCTGTTTTCTCTTGCTTTACATTAATGTAGAATTAAACAAACTGAACAAAGTCCTAGCAGAGGGATTAACGCTAATTCAAATAAGGCAAGCAACCTTTTGTAGGTTGTGAGGTTATTTATAAGAGAACATCTTTATTTCATCTATTTTGAACAGAAACATGGAAATTACTGTTCAGCTTGTCACTTAGTACCTCTGAGAAGGGGGACGGGGTGTGTGGTGTGGTGTGAGAGGGTCAGTCAACTGGATGGCCAGTTTGCGATGCAGAGTGATGCCAATATTGACGGTTCAATTCCCACACTTGCTGAGGTTACCATGAGGGCTCTCCTTCTCAACCTGTCTTGAGGCATGGTGACCTCTAGTTAAACCACTACCAGTCATCTCTCTCTAATGAGTGACCAGCCAATGGTCTGGTAAGACTATGGCTACTTTACCCTTAATCTAGTTCACATTCTGTGCAATTCTTTTTGCAGCATCATGCAATACTGAGTGATATGGGACTTTAGAATGCATTTGACTTCATTCTTTCTCAGAAATATTCAAATGCTTCTGATGTAAGCTGTGGATCATTATCTGACACGAACACCTCTGGAAAACCCAATGACTGCAAACCAAATCCTCAAAACATCAATAACTAATCACTAACGTTTGAGGTATTGGATATAGACTCAATGGTTATCAATTTACTCAAACTGTTGATCAAAACAACTTGTGAGTAAATCTTTTGTGAATTTGATAAGGTATTTGAAACATATGCTACAGGCTTCTCTACACCAGATTCCATTACCGTGAGACAATACCATACCTAAACATCTGTGGTGAGGTATCGCATACTGAAACCAATTGTGTCTTGGGATTATAATGCAGCATGCACTTTCTTCACTTCTCTGGAACAATCCGGAAGGAATAAGCACTGCAAATAGTACAGTATCTCTTTGTATGCATGAATCATAAGCAGTTCATTACTTTTTTCAGTTATTTCTAATTTGACAACTATTTTAGTGAACACTTCTCCACTCGCTACTTTTCAAAAATCCCTGGTAGACAGTGAGTACCTGTCTTCTCAATCCTTTATTTACCTTTTGCTTATTGTCACCACAATTGCAAACAGAACTACCGCAATGTGTATGGTCCATTCACTGCTCCCCACCTTCTTAATTGCCCTGTTCTTTCCAGCTTATTCATCTCTTACTGCTTCTAAGCGTTTAAAACATACTCACTTGTCCTTGTAAAATGTTATTTTTGCATTGCCCTTTATCTTAACTTTGACCTTCTGATGCCTAATTGTATCACTTTGTCAACCTTGCTCAATTTGTGTTTCCTTAGCACTTTCTCAACATAAGGTATATGCTTACTGATCCCTATTGTAAGTAGCTCAGCCCAAATTAACAATATCTTTAAAGATATTTCCTTCCCATCAGGGTGACTTTGTTGTCTTCTATGATGATAATCATAAATAATAAGTTATATCATTTTATGCCTAACTCTAACTTGACCTAATAGTGGAATATGGAAATCAGAATGGGTGGTCAATTTCACACCAGTTGTGTGTAAGGCAGTGTGACTGAGAGACGTTCTGTGTGCTTCTGAGAAAATAGACACTTGCAGCTATATCAATGATGAAAGTAAGTTGTGAGTCTCTGATTTTCACTTTTTCAGGTGGAATACGAATTATACCTTCAACCTTATTACTTCCATCTTCCATATGCTGTTCCTCTTGCTCTCTGACTGAGTAGAACTGTTGATCTTCCTGCTTGATAACATCAATTTCTCTTTTTATATTATATGTGCATTCAAAAATTTCAGACTCTGAACTAATTTAAGATTTTACCATGACCTTGACCCAGTGAACACCTATAACCTGGACATATACTATGTCTTGGAATAGCATTGCTTCCTTGACTTCTGCATGCTATTGGAATATGATCAACAATCTCCCAGAATTAGCATTTTGACTGCAAATGAAGGCATTTTAAATTTGTTGGCTACCACAGCAATGTTAACACCTAAATTTACGACTGCGATTCTGAATTTGATTGTCAGTGGATCTCTCCAACCAATTCAGAAGAAGAATTTCCTTGTAATTTGCAACTTTCTCTTCCTGCCATTTCCAATTCTGTTACCTCATCAGAGGACTCTTTCACATTGTTTGTGGCCTTTGCTCAAAGGTTTTGTCTGGTTTTTACTGATCTTTAAACCTTATACAAATGCATTTTGAATGTTGCAGGAGGACAGAGCGCAGTAAGGTAAAGACTAACACCTTTATAACATCAGATTGCATGCCATGATATGATGATGATGTCATGAGCACATCCCTTAAAGGTATATCATAAATTTTCTGCAAGGCAAAATAACATGCCCCTTTTCCCAAAAAGAAATCACAAACAGGAATACACCTTTCTACATGTTCATTTTGATGCAACCGAAACTCTTCTCTGGTCTCCCTCTCCACTCACACGTTTGTTATTGTTTGAAGTGTTCCCTTGCAGAACATCTATGTCAGAACTACTAACGTCCGGTGTAGCCACTGCCCAGATGGCCTTTGTCGGGTGGGATGGGCTATTATCTGTGGAACACCAGACCTTCCACAGTTCCTTAGTGGCCTGGAAGACATTCAGTAGTGAAGCATCCCTGAACCCTGAGGACACTCACTGTCTGCTCTGAGACCTGGCTGTGACGAAAAAGACTGTCATTTCCTTCAGAAGGCAGGCAGACTGTTGCTCCTGTCTGCAGGAAATGAAGGCCTCTTCGGGTGCTTTTTAAACATTGCATCCAGATCTTTGTCACTGTGAGATAATGGTAGGGCATACATTTCCTTCCTGTCTTGAACACAAAGTTCACCAGGCTTCTCAATAATGAATCATTAATTAGCCAGCTGAGGCAGGTTCCAGTGTAGCCAGCCACACTACCTGAGAGCAGGAAGTGTTGTGGACTTAGAGTCCCACAGACACACCTGCATTACCAACAGGAGATTCTGCTCATGGGCTCACAGCTTGTGGCTATTCTTCAAATAATTTTATTTACTCCTTTCCAACAGAGAGGGCAACGTAATAAAATGCTCAGATCTTGCAATATACAGACATCACATATACTGTTCTTTAAAGCACTGCCATCTACCTCCTTGTGTTGCCAACACATTGTTCAAATGGCTTATCTGAAGGTCAGAACTTCTGACATTGCAGTCCTCCTTCAGCAGTACACTAGAACACCAGCTTAAATCATGTGCTCAAAATCAGAAGTGAGATTTGTCTCCAAAACATTACGGTTAAAAAGCTCATTGCTCAGTCCTTTGAGTTTGAGACGTTGCACAGGACATTGGTGAGACCTCTTCTGGAATACTGTGTTCAGTTCTGGTCACCCAGCTAAAGGAAGAATATTATCAAGCTGGAGAGGGTTCAGGAGAGATTTACCAGGATGTTGCTGAGTATGGATGGCTTGAATTATAAAGAAAGGCTGGATAGGCTGAGACTTTTTTCACTGGAGTGTAGAAGGTTGAGAGGTGACCTGATAGAAGTTTATCTAATAATGAGAGGTGTGGATGGAGTTGATGGCAGTGTCTTTTCCCTAAGATGGGGAATTTCAAGACTAGGGGGCACATTTTTAAGGTGAGAAGAGAGAGATTTAAAGAAGACATGAGGGGTAAATCTTACACAAAGAAGGTGGTTTGTGTACAGAACGAATGTCCTGAGGAAGTGGTGGATGTGGCGACAATTACAATATTTAAGGGACATTTGGATGGTTACATGATTAGGAAAGGTTTGGAGGGATATGGGCCAGGAGCAGGCAGGTGAATTATATTTGGCATGAATTGGTTGGACTGAAGAGTCTGTTTCCCTGCTGTATGACTCTATGATTCTATGACTCTAAATCTGTGACCATGAACTGAACATTTCTGTAGGCCATGGAATACTCTTTGATTTCCTATGGCACAATATTACAGTGGGCTCTGCATTGTTCAATGGTCATGGTAGAAGTATTCCTTAAAGAGAGAGACATTCACCATCAAAGAATCTAATGTGAGAAAGTGAGTGAACTTATACAGGAGTTCTCCCATTTGTCTTTTGTAACCCCAACAGAAACCTGCAAATGCCATTGAGAAATAGTCTACATGTTGTCAATGCCAGTTTTCCAGGATTTTCCCAATTCCCCCATCAACATTGCATCAGATGAATGGGAAATTTCCTCTGTTGAATATAACAAATGACTAGAATTGAATTCAAAATGCTCCTTCTGTGTGTTTGCAATTTATTTTTCAAACTGTTAATACCGATTAGCAAAATAGGTCTTGAGTTGATATTGAACCTGACAATGTGAGTAAAACTAATTATCAACCACTTTAACTGAAATTATTGCAATATATTTATATAATTGCAGCACATTACTGAATCATGCAATTGATATGGTCACTGCTGCATTTTGATTTAGGTTAATTCATATTTCATCCAGAAATTGAAACATTAGCTACAAAAATCAGAAGAATGAATTCACTCCAGACATCCTATATAATTTATATATTAGCACAAGGACACGGGATAATTATTGATAATGGGATTTTTAAATTGCTTCATTTGCATTCTGGCATTGCATGAAGTTTCTGAGATGCTGGGTTTGCTGGAAAATATAAAATAATTTTGATGAGTGTTTTAATTTCATTGTTGTTAATGTTTGATGTCCTCAGTTACTGTTTTGCAATGTACTAAGAGAAATCTTGGAGAGTACTTGCTATGTAATGGGAGAAAAGGTCAAAAGAATTGGCACCCTCTGCTCGATGTTAGATCCAGTGATGAGACGCGGAGTGCCTACTTCAGCAAACTCCACCACCACCTTCCCAGGACCCACTCCATTGAGTTTGCTTTTTGGATTTGTACATGTTGATCCCCCTGCCAGCTGCTAGACCAAGGACAGTGGTGATGAAGCCCTCAACTGGCCATTAACAACACACTTAAGGTTTCGATAAGCATCTGACTGGGAGCCTCCTTGCCCCGGATGGAGGTGGAAAGGCGGTGTTGGCCAGACTCTGCACTCACACATCCCTGACCTCCAAACACACAGCCATGTGTGGCTTTCAATTCCAGTGACACAGTGAGCTTCAGGCACCTATCTGAGTCTTACTGGTAGGGTTCAAAATCCTGCCCAAAGAACCACTCTATTTCTGAGAAAGAACATATTTTAAATTTGAATTTTACATTTAAGGCCTGTTGCTCTGATTGTTCTTGCATTTCAATGAGCTATACAGCCTACAGTGACAGTACAATAATCCATAATCTGTTTATGTGGCATAACTTGCTGTGCCTGGCTAAACACTTTGTGCCTGTCCCTTCGGGGATAGCAGTTCCTTCTGTTTGCTATTGCAGAACATCGAGTGCAAAACCTGTCAACTATAATCAGCTCCAACAGAATGTTTGTGCAACCTGAAGTAAAACCTTTCCAAGCAGCTTTGCAGTATGCAGGAATTTTGAAATTTATATGTGCTTGATATTCAATCTCAGATGAGTATCTTGTTCAAATAGCAAACATACAATTGCAGTTCGCAAACTTGCCTTTGACCATCCATGAAATATCCTCTGCATTTTATCACATCTTAGAGTATGGTAAATGACTCCAAATCGAGAAGATGATTTCTTTTAGACAAATGGAAAAGCCTTTGGTCAAATTTTGGATTCTTGTAGAATAAGAAATCTCTACTTGCATTTCTGACCATATCCCTTCCAACATGATGACAGTAAAAATTTCATCAGTAAAGAATTAACAAACGCACTCAGCAGTCACTGATGTATTTTGATTTAGCTTCCTAACAGCCAAGTATAAATGAGTTGGCATATGTAAACTGTGAGTTAGAATGCGGGAGACAGCTGGAGGTTAGAGGCAGGTCAGGTGGGTAGACAGACAGAGTACAAACAAGGTTCAATCTGGATAAATATGAGATAGTAAACTTAGGATAATGTACAAAGAATGGAAATAAAGTGTGACGTTCTCCACAGAACGTAAGGTAAAGGAGATTACACAAATGTTTTGAAAATGGTATGGCAGGTGGATAGAAATAGATGTAAGGTTTCAGTAATTCCTATTTCACATTTGGACTTTAGGGAATTAAGTGACAGATAATTTTGAAAATTCTGAAAATTTAGTTTTTATCCAAGTCACCAAAATTGAGTTCATTTTGTACTAGCCTGTCAATTTGGTATGGATAAGTAGATTCCAAAGAACACAGACAGTCCAGGATATGAAAATGATCTTGATTTTTGGCATAAAATACTTTACATTTTTCATAAATAATCAATGGGTATTTGCAGCTGTGCCAAAGAAAAGTGTCAGAAAAAAAAATGAAAAACAAAGAACTGTGGATGTTGGAAATCTGAAACAAAAGAAGTAATTGCTGGAGAAACTCAGCAAGTCTGGCAACATTTGTAGAGAGAAAGCAGAGTTAAAACCTTTAAGATTTAGGTCACTGAACCCAAAGCATTGACTCTGCTTTCTCTCCATAGATGCTGCCCTATCTGCTGAGTTTCTCCAGCAATTTCTGGTTTCATGTTAAAAAGACAACATTGGAACTATTAAAATAGGCAGAAGGTCAGGAGATGAAGGTGTTCCAGCCTATATACATGGATAAAGCCCTTCCTCCTAGTTCACAGAACTGGTGACTATCATTTTGATCAAGTCTTTCTTTTTGAAAGATTTGAAAGATTTGGAAAGAATCCGGCAATGTGGTCCAATGGGTTTGCAAATGGTTAAGAACATGAGAGGCAGTGAGAATGGAAGAGACCTAGCAAATAGTTAAAGAGACTGAAAGGGGAATGATCCCTTGTTTAGGTAAGAATGGTGAGAGAGGAATGATCCTGCCAGTAGTTAAGGAGAGCAGGAAGGGATTAACCCCACAAGTAGTTATGGTGAGTAAGAGAAGAATGACCCGGTGAATAGGTAAAGAGTGAGAGGGATGTGGCCTGGTGGTTAGTTAAGGAACGTGAGGGGGGAGTGACCTGGTGATTAGTTAATGAGAGTGAGAAGGGAGTGACCTGGTGATTAGTTAAGGAAAGAGAGGAGGGAATGACCTGGTGATTAGTTAAGGAAAGCAAGGAAGGAGTGACCTTGTGAGTAGTTAAGCAGACCAAGGGGGAGTGACCCGATGAATAGTTAAAGAGAGTGGGAAGAAAAAGATGTAATTTCATTGCTTGTTTTTTTCATAGATTACAAACTAGTAGAGCAGTGAATTTTCAAGGAACTTGGAGAGAGGTTTGAAAATGGTGGAGGAGTTAGAATGGGGTCTTTAATTATCTGAATATAGACTGAGAATGAGATAGTAGCGGTGTAAAGGACAGAGATTGGTCAGATTTCCCAGGGAGTATTCAGGTGTATTTTCCCTGTGCAATGAGAAAAGAAACACTGGTAGACCTGGTTCTTGGGAATGAGTTGGGCCAAATAGATCATGTATTATTAGGAGAGTATCTTGCGAATTATTATCTTTGTATCATAATGTTACAGGTAACCATGGAAAAGGGTACTGAACAATCCAGGAGAACATGAATTGAACGGAACCCCTTCCTGTTGATGAATTCCACAGCTTTCTTATATGAGTGTCACACATGTACAGTCAATGGCACCCTGCACTTGGGGGAATGTCAGCTATGTTTCCAAATCCTACAATCCAGGCTGCAGGCCTGACCTTCTCAGGGGGAAACTAAATGAACTGATGTGATCTTGCCCAAATGGCAGCATGTGTTCTGATCATGTGTGGATTCATGACTGAGCAATCCCAAATTGGTCACCCATCAGTCCCTGGAAGCAACAGTCACATAGCAATGACCTTCACAGCCAGAGGAGAGAATGCCCTCCCAATCCTGAAGGCCTCAGGCTCCACTCCAGCATCCAGCAGAGTGCCCCAGGATATCTTGATCCTGAAATGACACTGACACATGCCCAGGAAATTACCTCAGGGCTGAAAAATTCTTGGCCTCCTGTCAATTCCCTGCATCATGAGGGGTTCTGAGACTGCAGCTTCTCCCTGAGCTGGGAGCTCCTTGTCATTTGTGGAAATCTGCTGCTGCTCCTGGCCTTACCAATATTCCTGTTCCTCCTGTATCTGTCTTTGCCTCCTTAGGTACACAGCCAAAGCAACCAACAGGCCACCAGCAGAAGGGCCCAGCACATTTGATGAAAATGGTTCAAGATGGAACAGAAGGAGCAAAAGACATTTTTTTAAATCTCTGAGTAGCCATACCTTGCATGAGGGCTGAGCACACTTCTGCACACGGTGAGACATACTGCATTCTGATAATGGGAGATGTGTTTCTATCCACGTTCAGGCTCAGTATGTGCAGCGTCTTGGAGAACAAGCCACACTGACTGAGCGACCAGCCAATTTAATCAAAGAGGGAGAGCCAACAGTGCTCTAATACCCATCCTATCCCAGACCCATATCAACCTCTCACTGCATTCAATACAGACTATCATTATGCTCAATGACAGATGATGAAGCAATTTTATGTGCTCACATGGGTTCCTTGGAAGTTGCACAAATAATGGTTCAAGGTTTGGGAGAAGATTTGTAGCTCGGGTGCTCGTTGTTGTGGTTCTGTTCGCCGAGCTGGGAATTTGTGTTGCAAACATTTCATCCCCTGTCTAGGTGACATCCTCAGTGCTTGGGAGCCTCCTGTGAAGTGCTTCTGTGATCTTTCCTCCAGCATTTGTAGTGGTTTGAATCTGCCGCTTCCGGTTGTCAGTTCCAGCTGTCCGCTGCAGTGGTCGGTATATTGGGTCCAGGTCAATGTGCTTATTGATTGAATCTGTGGATGAGTGCCATGCCTCGAGGAATTCCCTGGCTGTTCTCTGTTTGGCTTGTCCTATAATAGTCGAGGAGAAAGTGAGGTCTGCAGATGCTGGAGATCAGAGCTGAAAATGTGTTGCTGGAAAAGCGCAGCAGGTCAGGCAGCATCCAAAGAACAGGAGATTCGACGTTTCGGACATAAGCCCTTCTTCAGGAATAAGGAAAGTGTGTCCCTCCTCCCTACCTTTTATCTTAGCCTGCTGGACACACTTTCCTCATTCCTGAAGAAGGGTTTATGCCCAAAACGTCGAATCTCCTGTTCCTTGGATGCTGCCTGACCTGCTGCGCTTTTCCAGCAACACATTTTCAACTTGTCCTATAATAGTAATGTTGTCCCAGTCGAATTCATGTTGCTTGTCATCTGCATGGGTGGCTACTATGGATAACTGGTCATGTCGTTCTGTGGCTAGTTTGTGTTCTTGGATGTGGATCGTTAGCTGTCTTCCTGTTTTTCCTATGTAGTGTTTTGTGCAGTCCTTGCATGGGATTTTGTACACTACATTGGTTTTGCTCATGCTAGCTATCAGGTCCTTCGTTCTGGTGAGTTGTTGTCTGAGAGTGGCAGTTGGTTTGTGTGCTGTTATGAGTCCTAGTGGTCACAGTAGTCAGGCTGTCAGTTTGAAAATGCTCTTGGTGTATGGTAGTGTGGCTAGTCCTTTGGGTTGCGGCATGTCCTTGTTCCATTGTCTTTCCCTTAGGCATCTGTTGATGAAATTGCGCGGGTATCCGTTTTTGGCGAATACATTGTATAGGTGCTCTTCTTCCTCTTTTTGCAGTTCTGGTGTACTGCAGTGTGTTGTGGCCCTTTTGAACAGTGTCTTGATGCAACTTCTTTTGTGTGTGTAGGGTTGGTTGCTTTCGTAGTTCAGGACTTGGTCTGTGTGTGTGGTTTTCCTGTATACTTTCGTGCTGAATTCTCCGTTAGGTGTTCTCTGTACCATCACATCTAGGAATGGGAGTTGGTTGTCCTTTTCTTCCTCTCTCATGAATCGGATTCCTGTGAATGTGGCGTTGATGATCCGGTGTGTGTTCTCTATTTCTGTGTTTTTAATGATTACAAAGGTATCATCCACACATCTGACCCAGAGTTTGGGTTGAATTCGCGGTAAGACTGTTTGTTCTAATCCTTGCATTACCGCTTCTGCTATGAGTCCAGAGATCGGTGAGCCCATGGGTGTGCCGTTGATTTGTTCATGTATTTGGTTGTCGAACGTGAAGTGTGTTGTGAGGCACAGGTCCAGTAGTTTGATTATGCCGTCTTTGTTGATAGGTTTAATGTCCTGTTGTCTGTTCTGTATGTCCAGCAGGTTGGCTATTGTTTCTCTGGCTAGGATTTTGTCAATAGAGGTGAACAGTGCCGTTACATCGAATGAGACCGTGGTTTCTTCCTTGTCTATGTGTATATTTCTGATGATGTCCAAGAATTCCTGTGTTGATTGTATAGAGTGTCTGGATCCGCTGATCAAGTGTTTCAGTTTCTGCTGTAGTTCTTTAGCCAGTTTGTGTGATGGTAGTGATACTATGAGTCTGAGTGGGATATACAATGTATTCGCCAAAAACGGATATCCGCGCAATTTCATCAACAGATGCCTAAGGGAAAGCCAACGGAACGAGGACATGCCGCAACCCAAAGGACTAGTCACACTACCATACATCAAGAGCATTTCCGAACTGACAGCCAGACTACTACGACAGCTAGGACTCATAACAGCACACAAACCAACAGCCACTCTCAGACAACAACTCACCAGAACGATACCCAGCATGAGCAAAACCAATGTAGTGTACAAAATCCCATGCAAGGACTGCACAAAACACTACATAGGACAAACAGGAAGACAGCTAACGATCCACATCCATGAACACCAACTAGCCACAAAATGACCAGCTATCCTTAGTAGCCACACATGCAGATGACAAGCAACATGAATTCGACTGGGACAACATTACTATTATAGGACAAGCCAAACAGAGAACAGCCAGGGAATTCCTCGAGGCATGGCACTCATCCACAGATTCAATCAATAAGTACATTGACCTGGACCCAATATACCGACCACTGCAATGGACAGCTGGAACTGACAACCAGAAGCGGCAGATTCAAACCACTACAAATGCTGGAGGAAAGATCACAGAAGTGCTTCACAGGAGGCTCCCAAGCACTGAGGATGTCACCTAGACAGGGGACGAAACGTCTGCAACACAAATTCCCAGCTCGGCGAACAGAACCACAACAACAAATAATGGTTCCCCTTCATCCAGTATTGGCCTTTTATAACATCATTACCACTCACTTCAGCATCTTTGAGTTACATTAACAGGCACCAAAGACACGTTGCAACATCACCTTTGACCAGCATCTGACCCCAAATACCTTCCATCTAAATGCATAGCAAATGGGCAATGAAATGGATGCAAATTAAAAGTAGCTGGGATTTGCAAATTACTGTATTTGTTGCTACAAAATCCCTACATCAAGCAAGCAAAAATCCTACACTTTCACCCATCAAATTGACCTATTCTGCCTACCCAGGGCATTGTCCCAGCTGTTTTCTAGTAGCACTTTGCACCAAGAATACTGAAAATTATTTTAGGGATTGCAGTTTGTGATGTAAACCATCAGCAGTGAGCCTCCAAAGCCTTCATGTCCTAACTTTCCTTGCATGACTCCGACAATCCATTTACATTCATCCTTCCCATGTGGAGACCCACCAGACTGGACATTGCCTACATTGACCCCCTGACCCTGAACCCTGGCATTTGATCTTGGTAATGTCCACTATGTTCCTTTACACTCCCCTGTGGAACCGCTGTGGTGGTCACTGCCATTAATTCCAATCCTCAAATGCCATCTGACACTCTTCTGCACAGCCCCCATTCACTTTGAGTCTCCCCTCCTCATTACTGTCCTTATCCCCACCTTTACAAATATCTTTAGCAACACAAAAATCTGGAAGAACCGCAGATGGTGGAAATTAGAAACAATAACAGAAATTGCTGGAATATCTCAGCAGCATTTGTGGAAAAAAAATTAGAGTTAACATTTCAGGTCCAGTGACCATTCTTCAGAAGGTTTTTTTTTACAAATATCTTTGTTACCCTACTTCCTCAAACTTTGACTCCCCAATCTTTTCAGCAGTGGTTCCTCTCTACTCCTTCAGACCCTCCTCGAACCCTCCTGAACAACTCCCAGGACTGTATTCAGCCCAGGCTCCTGACCACTGTCTTTGCTGTGCTCTGTCTGATGGTACACAATTCCCCTGACTGCTGTTGCTGGCCCAACAGGACTGACTGCTGAACACACTCCAAACTGCACTGTGACAGTTCCCTGACTGTGCGCAGACCTGGTGGAAAACTGACCATTGTCTAGCCCCAGCACTGAGCGCTGACTGTGCCTGTGACTGATGGTATTAGAACCCCTTTAGTGACATATGCACTGCTAAAAATAAACAGAGGAATTGTTCCCACTCAGTTTCTGACACGGTCATTTGGTTGCAAAGACACGCTATGTGTTCGCTGTGCAGGCCGCTGGCACATGCTGTAGGTGTTAGATTGATGTCTCAGTGCATTTTACAGCAAAACGTCCCTGCGCCCCTCTCCCCCCACTCCACCTACTGCCCCAGACAAATTCTTACTGACCAGCAGCAGTATCTGTTGTCAGACCAAAGGAGCACATCATTACGTTAGTAATGGTAACCTTTGGCTCTGTCTGAAGTGCCATTGTGCTAACAAGCATGGCACATCATGGTTAGGCATGATGCTGCAAATTTGCAGGTAGGTGCAAAGTGAGCATGTGCTAAGAGAGCAAATGAGCAGCCATGAGATGCAGTCTGGTCCAGTCTGTGAGCTGGGTATCTGTCACATGTATAGAGTGTCCCTGCTGCAGCCATTCATTGCCAGTCACCAATACACACGACAATGCAAGTCTGTGCTTCGTGAGCAGCCTGCAAATGGATCGAAGAGGTGACATCATGATCAGGACGACAGATGCTGCTGCCAACATCCGTGGACCAGAAGCACATGTGACTGGCAAGTGCAGAATGTGCCTTGAGATGTTGTTTGGTAGTAGGGAACCTGGAGGTCTTTTAGAGCAAAGTGCCTTCTCAACACTGTCAATACAAAATATTTTGTAACAGACAATTAAAGTATTGCCCACAATTGTGTCTGAGTCCTTTAGTCTCCCATTTGCCCCAACATCATAAAAATGCCACTGAGACTTACACAGAAACCACCAACTTAATTGCTGGAAAATCAGCCAAGATTGGTGTGAATAGCATGGTCTTCTCAATTCTAACTGTGACATTTTAGTGGATAGCTTTGTTGTGAATTAGTTCCAAAAGTTCCTAGAGACTAATAGTAGTAAATAGTTCTATTAAAATTACGTCAGAATTGAATGTTTTATAGTTTAATTTATAGTCCTGATTAAATACCAGCAGAAGGCTTGCAGCACTTTTTCAGTAAATTAAAGAATTCTGAAATGTACTAACTGAAGTGCGGTAGGATGTAAGATTGATGGTGATAGAAATTGTGCAGTATACACAAGCTTTCAAGATATGATTGAGGCCTGTGTGTGGTACTGTCATTGGTTTTCTTGTGTTTTCTTCATGGACTGGATTATATGCTCCCCATTGGTAGTTAGACATACAGAGATTCCAGCAGACTAGGGCCACCACCATTTTATCAGCTGTGAGGGTGCCACCAGTGGAACAATTAAATTGGAATCAGTTAATGTCTAGTCCATGCCCAATGAACATCACTGGCAGGATTTAAAAGGGCAGGAGAAGCCCATGTAGATCAGAATGTGCTGTAGTAGTCCAGGGATTTCCCTCTTTAATACCCAACTCTCCTCAACCCTCAAACAGTTACCAAGCTCCTGAGCAGCTTACTTTTTCTAGCCACTACCAGCTGTGGTTATCATTCCTGGTGTCACTGGCAGTACTGGGAATACAGTCTCTTATGGGGTTGCAGCTCTTTGAAAGGAAATGTCCTGACCTGGAGAGGCAGAAATTCTCTCCAGGCTATCAAGAACCATTGATTGTTAAATAGCTCCACGGCAGCTATTCATCCCCTTGTTGGGCTCCCCACTCCTGACATCTTAGCTGGGCCCATGACCTCTTGTAAAATCCTGGCCTATATTTCAGAATTTATTTCTGTCTCATGGTGTTGATGTTTCCCTCTATATACTGGCGTCCTAGAAAATATTTACTCCTAAATTAACATCACTAAAAATAAAACATGCTGCAATTATCTAACATCAGGGCTTGGTCTGTGCAAGATGGCTCCTGTGTTTCTTGAATTACAGCATGAAAAATATTTAATAGCTGTGTAGCATTTTAACACACCCTGAGATTGTGAATGGTTTGGAGATAGTTTTGTGTTGGTAATATCACTGGTGTAGAAATCCAGAAGGTCAGGCCATTGCTTTGGTGGTAGCAGTTCAGCCAAAGTTCTTGATTCTAGTTCTGGAATGGTGTCAATCATGGCGACCAGGAGTCTACCGTCAATTCCACTAGTGGTTCACCAATGCCATTTAGGGAAGGGAATCTGTTGTCTTTACCTGGTTTGATCTACATATGACTCCAGGCTGACAGCAATGTCGTTGACTCTTAAAGCTCTGGAATTACCCAGCAAGGGCACTCAGTTCAAAGGTAATTAGGGATGGGGAACAAGTGCTTTAACAGGATGCTTGCATTCTGTGAAAGAATACTGATGTAAATGCTAGATATCTCAGCAGGACTTTGAGCATCGGTGGGGAGAGAAACAGGGTTGACATTTCAGGTCATTGACCTTTCTACAGAATGTGAAGTCAATCTGCTCATCAAGTTCTAATGAAAAGTCATTAACCAGACAAATTAACTGTTGCCCTCTCCATAAGATGCTCCAAGACCTGCAGAACATCTTCAGCAATTCCTTCTTCGATTTCGAGTACTTAGCATTCACAGTATTTTGCTTTTGCAAAGGAATTTAACAGTTTTCTCATTGCCAGCACCCATCATTTAAATTAATTTGTGTAAAGGGCAAAGTTTCAAAATGAATGCTTTCTATCTTTTACTTCTCTCTTGTGATCTTTTAAATATCAGTCTTATTCTAAAATGCTCATTTTATTCCTATTTGTCATTGCAGTCTTTGTGTTTGTTGTTACTTGTTGTTTTTACCAAGTGGGAAATGCTGTGTAGTGTGACAGAGCTAGGCAAGGCCAGAGGGTAGAACCTACGGCCTAGTCTTCGGCAAAAACTGACTCAGGGCCTGGAGTGCAGTTTTGGGCAGTGATGGGAAGGGGTGAAAACAAGACATAAGGCACTTGTGACTGAACTATAATTGGCACTTCCTAACCTGCAATTGTCTTCCTGACCTCTCCGCCCCCGCTCCCACTCCCACTCCCACTCCCACTCCCACTCTGGCCTATCACCCTCACCTTAACCTCTTTCCACCTATCACATTTCCAATGCCCCTCCCCCAAGTCCCTCCTCCCTACCTTTTATCTTAGCCTGCTTGGCACACTCTCCTCATTCCTGAAGAAGGGCTCATGCCTGAAATGTTGATTCGCTTGCTCCTTGGATGCTTTTCCAGCAACACATTTTCAGCTATAATTTGATTAGTATGTTATTCCTCCCATCAAACTGCCATTAGGGTGGCTGTATGTGATAGTGGCCTTCACTATTACTTTTGCTGTTATATCTCTTGTCAGCTGGTGCCATTTCTTCCTTTCCCAATTCCAAATTGTTTCAATTCTAACACCTTACCTTCACCCAGTCCTGGAGTCAACCCAATAATTTCACATTTGCACCATACATTCTGATTTGTGGTCAAAGATAAAGAACATGATATTATAGAGGGTTATGGAAACAGAAGAAAGTCTAGCCAAGGTATGGTGACCTCCTTAACTACTCATTCACATTCTACTGTCAAGGATTACATTGAGTTGCTTCTAACTCCCCAGTCAGTCATCATATCTGAACATGTATCTACTTTTTTGGGGGGGTAAAGCGCAGAGACCTGTTCAAATTAGGTCTCTCAAAGAGAAATTATTGCCATAAATTGTTAATTATTTGTATTAAATTCCATGTATTTTTGCCTCCAGTGGATTCCTTGTGTGTTTTTTTTCAATATTTTCCTTTCACTCAGTTATTGCTGCTATTTAAAGAATATCAAAGTATTAAGTCTGGAAATTCCTTTTAAGAATTTCTATAATTCTATGCATTTCTATGTTATGGTTTAGATAAGCAAGTGAAGGTTTAGGGTTGGGCACAAAGCCAGGAAGAAATATACTTGAGGTATTCAGCCAGATCAATAAATGTCAGAGTGCAACATATGAAGATCCTTTCACACACATCTATGATCTGTTTGACATAGATTAAAAGTTTATTCCTGGGGGATTATATCTGAAGAGAAAAATGGATTGCAACTGCCCTTAATTCTTGGTAAAATCAAATAATTTCATCAGTACCATTTAAAGTAAAAGATAAATAAAAGGTCTGAATTATTACAAAGTCAGATTTTTACCCACATTTCAATTCCACTTGGCAATAATAGAAACGGGATTTACTACAATGTAGGAAATGCTGGATATACTCAGCAGGGCTTTGAGATCGGTGGGGAGAGAAACAGGGTTGACATTTCAGGTCATTGACCTTTCAACAGAATGTGAAGTCAATCTGCTCATCAAGTTCTGATGAAAAGTCATTAACCGGATAAATTAACTGTTGCCCTCTCCACAAGATGCTCCAAGACCTGCAGAACATTTCCAGCAATTCCTTCTTCGATTTCGAGTATTTAGCATCCACAGTATTTTGCTTTTGCAAAGGAATTTAGCAGTTTTCTCATTGCCAGCACCCATCGCTTCAATTAATTTGTCTCAAGGGCAAGTTTCAAAATGAATGCTTTCTATCTACAGAGAAAGAGACATCGCTTACTGCAGAGTCATTGCTAGCTGCCATCTGTCACCTGAAACTGATGGTGTAATACCTGCTGCTGGCTTCATTTGTATGGAGATTTGTGGAAATTAACAATGATCGTCTTTATCTTTCACAGAGTTGGGAATATACACTTACACACAAAATAAATTGTTTCAAAGGGGAAGAAAATGCGTGGGGATTAAGAAAGACTCCAGCAGCAGCACAAAGCTAGTAACAGCAAATTGACAGCCTGTTTTACACGACACTGACTTTCTTTTTCATTCATTAATAAAGGAGCAGGTAGGGTGTAAGAGGCATTGTCAATTGCCTATGACCAGCTTGTCACTTGCTAAGTGTCAGAAGCATGAATGGCATGTACAAGCATGGTACCCTGCAGCCAGAACACAAACTAGGCAAAGATTAAACTTCCTTTACACTGAATCGGTATTCCATTTTCCTCATTGCTGCTCAGTGTCAATTCCATTCTTGATACCTGCCGTGATCTGAAAAATATGCTGTCTTCAGTTTACTAATTTAATGATAAATAAAACCAAAACAACCTTATATGCTCCATACTTATAACTTTTCCACTCCTTTAATTAGTTAAAGAAGAGACCATCCTAATAGTGAATTTAGAGTGTCTAGTGATGGAATGGTAGTGCCCTTATCTCTTAAATAGAAGGCCCAGCTTGAAGTTCCACCTAACCCAAAAGTGTACCATAATGCATCTGATCAGATTGGTTAAAAATTTCTGAAATGAAAGAATGTTCAGGTTGATATGCAGATAATCTGTGTAGTGATTTCTGTCATTTATTCAATTCAGGATGAGGCAACCACTAGCTAGGTCTGCAGTTATTGCCCACCCCTAATTGCCCACAATACTGTTCAGAGTCAATCATATTGCTGTATGTCTGGAGTCACATGTAAGCTAGAACAGGTAAGGATGGCATATTCCCTCCTTGAAGGAGAATCAGATGGATTTTTCCAACAATCGATAATGCACATTGTTAGGTTCTTAATTCCAGCTTTTTAAAAAAATTAAAATTCCACCACTCCACACCAGGTTCCCAGCATAACTCTGGGTCTCTGGATTAATAGTCAGTGGTAATACCACTAGGCCATTGCCTCTCCTTAAATCCAATGATGATAAAACTGATTCTTAGTGCTTACACCAATGGCAGCAATTTCTCTCTATCTACTCTATACCGTGCTAGGTTTGAAAAGCAATGATTTTCCCCTGTACGCTGATGGCATCCAACTCTACCTCAACACCAGCTCTCATGATTCATCCATGTTACTAAATTATCAAACTGCATTTCCAATATCCAATAATGAATGAGCAGAAATATCCTCCAATTAAATATTAGCATAACTGAAGCCAATGTTTTTGTTTCCTGCTTCAAACTCCATTCTTAATTGCCAACCCCATCCTTTTCCCTGGCAACAGTTTGAGACTAAACCAATTTGTTCTCAATCTTAGCGCTACATTTGATCAAAAAGTGAACTCCTGGCCTTATATTTCTGCATGTCTAAGCCCATCCTTTTACCATCTCAGTAACATTGCTCAACTTCATCCCTGTCTCTGTTTGTCTGCTGCTGAAACATTCCAGCTTGCTTGAATAAACATGACTCACCTAGTGTGCTCCTCGCTGGTCTTCCACACTCTACATAGAGTTGAGGTCATTTTAAACTCTGCTCTTTACCTCTTATCTCACAACAATGCCTACCCCCCATTCCCCCCTGGTGCTCGCTAATTCTTGCTGGTTTTCAGTCAAACAATATTTTGATTTTAAGCTCGCCATCCTGACTTGGAAATACACTACCGTTCCTACAATGTCGCTGTGCCAAAATCCTGGAACTGCATCTCCCAATGCCCAAACAGTATTATGGATAACCTATAGCATTTGGGCTGCAGCAGTTCAAGAAGGCAGCTCACCATTACCTTCTCAAGGACAACTTGGTGTGGACAATAAATGCTGGTACAGTTAGCAGTGACCACATGCCATGAGTAAATTAAAATAGATCCATGTTTTTAAATTCCTCCATAGCCTTGTCCCTTCCTAATCTATAATCTCTTCCAACTCCACACTGGAAATCAGTGGTTATCTAATTCTGGTCCTTATGAGCATTCCCAATCATAATTCTGCACCTACTGGTAGCTGTACTTCGAGGATCAAGGCTCTGGAATTCTCTCCTAATACCTCTCCACCTCTCTACTTCACTTTTAAACAAATACTTTTTAAAACATACTTTAATCATCTAGCTTGTGATCTCCTTATGGGATTCGCTGTCACACTTTAGTGCTCCTGTGAAGGACCTTGGGATGTTAAACTGCATTAAAGGGCTATGCTCAGGTTATTGTTATTGTTTAGGTTCCTCATGACTTTGAAAACCTATATCAAATGTCCACCCCATCTTCTCTTTGTTAAGGAGAATAACTCCAGATTCTACATTCTCAACACATAACTGAAGTGGATAATTCCTGAAACTCAGTTTCATAAACTTTTCCTCACCCTTTCTGAAGATTTCACATCCTTTCTAAACTATGGAGTTCGGGATTGGGCGCAATTTGCCACTGAAGCTGAACCAGCGTTGTAAATATATTAATCTTAACTTGCTGCTTTTGTACTTTACAACTCTAGATTTAATCTTCAGGATCCTAATTAACTGCTTTCACAGCCTGTCCTGCCACCTTCAATGAGTTTTTCACACAAAACCCAGTCTCTCTGTTCCTGTTTACCAAAATAATCACTTTACAGAGTCTCTCCACTATTAACAGGTGTTCATATTGTGCTAATATATTAAGGCTAACATTGATATGACACCGTAATCTCGGCACTGTGTATTTCTTAAATTTTGGGACTCATGCCTAACCCAACACGAACAGGGTTTTGTCTGCCTTTATTTTCAAAGATCTGTACAATTGCACCTATCATTTCTAGTACAATAAGAATGTTGCCAAATGTTTTCAACGGATAGTCTGAAGGTCACATAGCTCAGATTACACAATATTACCATAAATACCATATGTTACTATCACATAGAAGGTTACAGAATCCCATTACTTGGTGCAAGCAATTTCAAGATGAGAAGTGCTTTGAAGAATGCACCATCAAACCAATTGGATTGCTGAGAAGATTGGATGATAATGCATTTCATTACATAGTAATATGATGTAGGATCCTCTCAAGACCACATAACAATATTATTCGGATCAACTCAAAGATTGCACGCTGAGGTATTTTGCCTTGCAGTGATTCAATAAATGTGTGTAACATTGTGCTGTGTGAGGAAACAATGCTACACTATTCAGGGAAGAAAACATTTCCTACTACATCCAAATGGCCTGTTCCCCCTCACAAAAACCTTCAGGCTACATCTGTGTGAAGCAATTTGAGCCTTTTCAGCAACATATAATGCAGCTCTGAACTCAAAAGCTGCACATCCAATCTTGGAACTTAGTTTTAATAAAGCCATATACTCAATTCAGTGCCTGCATAAAATCCCAGAAATTTAATCAAAATTTGGAACTAGGGTTCAAATTGACTTACTTGTCAAAAATCAAAGTATTTTGCCTATTTATATTTTCCCCTAAAATATTCCATTGAAATTGATTCACTTTAATAAGTTGTATTTACATAGTGCCTTCAACATATGTACTGCCAGTAGGCGACTCACAGCAGTGTAATTAGGCTACAATGATTTCATGGTTATGTTGCTGGACCAGTATTCAAGGGAGCTGAACTAATGATTCAGTAACATCAATTCAAATCTGACCATGGCATTTAAGGAATTTAAATTCAATCAATTAATAAAACTGAAATTTAAAAATGCAGTCACTGTTATGGCGACCATCAAATGACTGCATTTCAGAATGTAAAATAAAATAGCCAACGTCTTGTTTCTCGAGTAGGGGAGTCCAAAACTAGAAGGCATAGGTTGTAGGTGAGAAAGGAAAGATTTAAAAAGGACCTGAGTGTAACATTTTTTATGCATGTATGGAATGAGCTGTCAGAGGAAGTGGTGAAAGCAGATACAAATACAACATTTAAAGGCATCTGAATTGGTATATGAATAGGAAGGGTTTAGAAGGATATGGGCCAAATGCTAGCAAACCAGACGAGGTCAGATTGGGATGTTTGGACAGATCAGACGAGTTGGACTGAAGGGTCTGTTTCAGTGTTGTATGACCCTATGACTCTAAAACAAAGAACAGAGGATGTTGAACATTTAAGACCATAAGACCATAAGACATAGGAGTGGAAGTAAGGCCATTCGGTCCATTGAGTCCACTCCATCATTCAATCATGGCTGATGTGCATTTCAATTCCACTTACCAGCATTCTCCCCGTAGCCCTTAATTCCTTGTGACATCAAGAATTTATCAATATCTGCCTTGAAGACATTTGGTGTCCCGGCCTCCACTGCAATCTTTGGCAATGAATCCCACAGGCCCACCACTCTCTGGCTGAAGAAATGTCTCCGCATTTCTGTTCTGAATTTACCCCCTCTAATTCTAAGGCTGTGTCCACGGGTCCTAGTCTCCTCGCCTAACGGGAACAATTTCCTAGCGTCCACCCTTTCCAAGCCATGTATTATCTTGTAAGTTTCTATTAAATCTCCCCTTAATCTTCTAAACTCCAATGAATACAATCCCAGGATCCTCAGCCGTTCCTCGTATGTTAGACCAACCATTCCAGGGATCATCCGTATGAATCTCCGCTGGACGCGCTGCAGTGCCAGTATGTCCTTCCTGAGGTGTGGGGACCAAAACTGGACACAGTACTCCAAATGGGGCCTAACCAGAGCTTTATAAAGTCTCAGTTGCACAACGGTGCTTTTATATTCCAACCCTCTTGAGACAAATGACAACATTGCTTTTGCTTTCTTAATCACAGACTCAACCTGCATGTTTACCTTTAGAGATTCCTTGACTAGCACTCCCTTTGTACTATGGCTTTATGAATTTTCTCACCATTTAGAAAGTAGTCTACGCTTTTATTCTTTTTTCCAAAGTGCAAGACCTCGCATTTGCTCACGTTGAATTCCATCAGCCATTTCCTGGACCACTCTCCCAAACTGTCTAGATCCTTCTGCAGCCTCCCCACTTCCTCAGTACTACCTGCCTGTCCACCTAACTTCGTATCATCGGCAAACTTCGCTAGAATGCCCCCAGTCCCTTCATCCAGGTCATTAATATATAATGTGAACAGTTGCGGCCCCAACACTGAACCCTATGGGACACTGCTTGTCACTGGCTGCCATTCCATAAAAGAACCTTTTATCCCAACTCTCTGCCTTCTGTCAGACAGCCAATCCTCATTCCATACCAGTAGCTCACCTCGAACACCATGGGCCCTCACCTTGCTCAGCAGCCTCCCATGTGGCACCTTATCAAAGGCCTTTTGGAAGTTTAGATAGACCACATCCACTGGGTTTCCCTGGTCTAACCTACTTGTCACCTCTTCAAAGAATTCCAACAGGTTTGTCAGACATGACCTCCCCTTACTAAATCCATGTTGACTTGTTCTAATCAGACTCTGCTCTTCCAAGAATTTAGAAACCTCATCCTTAATGATGGATTCTAGAATTTTCCCAACAACCGAGGTTAGGCTATTTGGCCTATAATTTTCCATCTTTTTTCTTGATCCTTTCTTGAACAAGGAGTTACAACAACAGCGATCTTCCAATCATCCTGGACTTTCCTTGACTCCAGTGACTTTTGAAAGATCTCAACCAATGCCTCCGCTATTTCCTCAGCCACCTCTCTTAGAACTCTAGGATGTATCCCATTGGGGCCAGGAGATTTGTCAATTTTAAGACCTTTTAGCTTTTCTAGCACTTTCTCTTTTGTAATGGAACCATACTCAACTCAGCCCCCTGACTCCCTTTAATTGTTGGGATATTACTCATGTCTTCCACTGTGAAAACTGACGCAAAGTACTTGTTAAGTTCTCCTGTTATTTCCTTATCGCCCATCACTAGGCTTCCAGCATCAGTTTGAAGTGGCCCAATGTCTACTTTTGCCTGTCGTTTGTTTCTTATGTATTGAAAGAAACTTTTACTATCATTTCTAATGTTACTGGCTAGCCTACCTTCATATTTGATCCTCTCCTTCCTTATTTCTCTCTTTGTTATCCTCTGTTTGTTTTTGTAGCCTTCCCAATCTTCTGATTTGAAATAAAAACAGAAAGTGCTGGAGAAGCTCATTAGTTCTGGCAGAATCTATGGAGAGAAAGCATGGTTGGCATTTTGAGTCTATTGACCTTCTTCAGGACAGATTGTAGATAGGAAAAGGTGATATTTATGCTGTTGACAGGGCCTGGGGAAGATAAAGGAGTTGACGGATAGGTGGAGACAGAGTCCAGAGAGAACCTGTGGAAATTTGGCCAACAAAAGGATGATTGATAGTAAGCCAGGGAAGGAGAAAATAAGATAATGGGGTCAATGAGTAGGTGAAGATGGCTTTCCAACTCATTTCCAACTCCACCTTTTTCTAGCTATGATCAGTTCTAAAGAAGGGTCACCAGACTTGAAATGTTAACTCTACTTTCTGTCCACAGAAACTGCTGCACCTGCTGAGTTTCTCCAACAATTTCTGTTTTCAAAAGCATGTAACAAGCCCATTAATGCCCTGTAGTGAAGGAAATCTGTCACCTAATCTCGCTATAATTGGCTCCAAACTCATTGAATGCAGCGGTACTTTTGAAGAAGTAGCAAAGAGGGTTGATGAGGGCAGAACAGTAGATGTGATCTGTATGGACTTCAGTAAGGCCTTTGACATGGTTCCCCATGGGAGACTGGTTAGCAAGGTTAGATCTCATGGAATACAGGGAGAACTAGCCATTTAGATACAGAACTGGCTCAAAGCTAGAAGATAGAGGGTGGTCGTGGAGGGTTGTTTTGCAGACTGGAGGCCTGTGACCAGTGGAGTGCCACAAGGATTGGTGCTGGGTCCATTACTTTTCATCATTTATGTAAATAATTTGGATGCGAGCATTAGAGGTATAGTTAGTAAGTTTGCAGATGACACCAAAATTGGAGGTGTAGTGGAGGTGTAGCAAAGAAGGTTACCTCAGATTACAACAGGATCTTGATCCGATGGACCAATGGGCTGAGAAGTGTGAGATGGAGTTTAATTCAGATAAATGCGAGGTGCTGCATTTTGGGAAAGCAAATCTTAATGGTAAGGTCCTAGGGAGTGTTGCTGAACAAAGTGACCTTGGAGTGCAGATTCATAGCTCCTTGAAAGTGGAGTCGCGCGTAGAAAGGATAGTGAAGAAGGCATTTGGTATGCTTTCCTTTATCAGTCAGAATATTGAGTACAGGAATTGGGAGGTCGTTGCAGCTGTACAGGACATCAATTAGACTACTGTTGGAATACTGCGTGCAATTCTGGTCTCCTTCCTATTGGAAGGATGTTGTGAAACTTGAAAGAGTTCAGAAAAGATTTACAAGGATGTTGCCAGGGTTGGAAGATTTGAGCTATAGGGAGAGGCTGAACAGGTTGGGGCTGTTTTCCCTGGAGCGTTGGAGGCTGAGGGGTGACCTTATAGAGGTTTACAAAATTATGAGGGGCATGGATAGGATAAATAGACAAAGCCTTTTCCCTGGGATGGGGGAGTCCAGAACTAGAGGGCATAGGTTGAGGATGAGAAGGGAAAGATATAAAAGAGACCCAAGGGGCAATTTTTTCACGCTGAGGGTGGTACATGTATGGAATGAGCTTCCAGAGGAAGTGGTGGAGGCTAGTACAATTACAACATTTAAAAGGCGCTTTTATGTGTATATGATTAGGAAGGGTTTAGAAGGATATGGGCCAAGTGCTGGCAGGTGGGACTAGATTGGGTTGGCATGGACTGGTTGTAATGAAGGGTCTGTTTCAGTGTTGTACATCTCTATGACTTTATAAGTTCTGAAATGGTCTAGCAAGTTACTTAGACATATACAAATGATTAATAATAATAAAATTAGATAGACATCCAGCATTGAACATGGTAATAACTGATGACATGATAAAGACACACTATACTGATTCATTCTTGATAAACCCTTCTCATTAAGATCTTCAAACTTGAGCCATAATTGGAAATGCTGTCTGACAGACTAGTTAGTCAACAGTCTGATATATTCTCACGGAAACAAACTCTTACAATCAAGGATCCAGATTCTTCTATCTGAATCTGACATAGTACCAAGTCAGAATACTATGTGGTTCAAAGGGCAACTTGCATGTGGTGATGTTCCCACGTATCTAATGCCATTGTCCTTTGAGATGGTTGAGGTTGCAAATTTGGAAGATGCCATTGCAGGATAGTTACTGCAGTGCATTTTGTAGATTGTACGCACTGCTGCCACTGTGCATCAGTGTGAAGATAGTGAATGCTGAAGGTGGTGATTGATGTGCCAATCAAATGCTTGCTTCAGATTTTCCTTACTTTTTGTTCTTTTTTTGCCTTTCTGTCCTGGATAGTGTTAAGGTTCTTCAGTGTTGTTGGAGCTGAACTCATCCAGGCAAGTGAAGAGTATTCCATCACATTCGTTGTGCCTTGTGGATGTGGAATGGGGAGATGGAAGATGATTTATTCACCACAGAATTTCTGACCTGCTGTTGTAGTCACGTTATAGCTTGTGTCATTCAATTTCTCGTCAATGATAGTCCCCAAGATGTTGATACTGAGAGATTCAGAGATGGTAAAGGCATTGAATGACAAAGGATGATGAACAGATTCTCTCATATGGAGATGGCCATTGTGAGGTGTTAATATTACTTTCAACTTATCAGCTCAAGCCTGGATATTGCCTAGACTTTACTGAATATGGGTGTGAACTGCCTGAAGCCTGAGGAATTAAAAATGGTGCTAAACATTTTGTAATCATTAGCAAATATGCCCATGTATAACTTTATGAAAGATGCAAGTTCATCAATGAAGTACCTGATGTTACCCTAAGGGATTACTTCAATCAGTAGAGTATTTTCCTACTGATTCCCATTGACTGTAGTTTCACAAGGGGATGCCACAATCAGTCAAACATTGCTTGAGCTGAGGTGACAGTGGCATCAGAAGAAAAGTCAGAAGATGAGTTATACCAGATTGTTAACTCTTTCTTTCTCCACAAATGCTGTCAGCCCTGTTGAATTTCTCCGGTGTGCTTTTTACTTATTTCTCGTATAAAAGAAGATGGGTGTGGGAAATTAAACATCTTAATCCCATGCCATCAGTGGAGTTACCAAAAGACTGCAGCAACTCAAGGCAGTAGTTCACTACCACTTCTCCAAGGCAAATAGGGATGGGTAATAAATGTTGACTAGGCCACTGGTAACCACATCCCAGGAATGAATAAAAAGTAAAGTGGGCTGCATGCATTCACCTCCAGTGGAGATATAGTGTGTGTGTGGGTTGTCAAACAATGTGAGCATTCAGGATAGCTCAGGGACCAGGGCTTGAAGCATTGATAATCAGTTGCAGCACTTGATGCCCTGGTGGAGGAGTACAGAGGACAAGGGGTGCCCACAGAGCTCACTGAAGCAACCCATCTTCTCCACAACATTTGATGCAGCTCTACTTGCCCTCCAGAACCCCTTTCAAATGCTCCTGCAGACCAAGGGGGAACCCCAAGGAAGATGTCTATGAATAAGTACTCCAGGGTTCTGGTGGCTCCAATAAAGTACCCTACTGGCTAAAATAGCACAGCACTCACCCTTTTAAGGCAAAGTTTACTCAACAGTAAAACACAATTACTAAGTACTATCCATCAAAATGGTGTGAAGCCTCTAATGTATATGAACAGGAAATTTAAATCTGGCCTATCTCTTAACAATCCTCTGGAAGGGCTCTTGTTGTATCCCAATTTCTGAGTGAGGAAGCCCCACCTATTTCAAAGGTGTGAACAAGTTGATTAAAACTTCTTCTGGACCCCCAATTTTCATGTCCCTGCCTCTGGACAAGAGCGCCCAGGTTCAAATCCTGCCTTCCCCAGAGCGGCGTCATAATATGTCTGAACAGGGTCATTTAAAACAAAAATCCTCTGGATAGCTGGTCTAAGGACCACTTCAATTCTTTTGCTGAGCATGAGCTGAACTGACTTTTCAATCAAGAGCCCATGTGAAACACTTTGGGGAATCTTTATTGCCTAACAGATCTAGAAAATCTCTTTATTCTTAAGCTGTTTTACACCAGTATGAAAATTGTCAGAGGCTTGGCAGAGTTTGTGCTCTGGTCCACTTCTTGAACTTTGTAGTTTGTGGGTTAATGGATATTTTTGTTAGCAGCAGATCAATGTAATTCCCAATATGAATCTGTAGCAATTCAGTAATTGATGCTGTAAGACAACACAAATAATTGCTGAGCTCATTAGCTGATCTAATGTAAAAAAGAGTTTGTCAATATAGCTTTGGAGTGTGCTTGTCTAATTGTTAATGGTTCAAGGTACATAGAGTCTCACCCACAAAGTCTCTGTATGTCATGATCAAAATTGATTTGAAGCATTGTTGCTTTTGTTATATAATGTATTCAAACAGCAAACAGATCCTTGCCATACTGGGGATATTGAAACGAAGAATCACGTTAACTCTATAACAGTGCTGTGTTTTCTTTTATCCACTAGTTTTGACTGGATTGATTGTCTGAATTTTAGTGTGTGCAGTCCTGCCCTTCATTTTATTGGTATTTGCCATTTCAACAGTTTGGAGACTGTTCCTGAACATTACTGTGACAGGGTTTATCACTAACATCCACTCAGATACCTACAGCTTTCCAGAACAAAGCTTGGAGTCATAGTCATTGAGATGTACAGCACAAAAACAGATCCTTCAGTCCAACTTGTCCATGCTGACCAGATATCCAAAATTAATCTAGCCCCATTTGCCAACACTTGGCCATATCTCTCTAAACCCTTCGTATTCATGTATCCATCCAGACGCCTTTTAAAAGCTGCAATTGTATCAGGCTCCACTACTTCCTTTAGTAGCTTATTCCATACACGCACCACCCTTTGCGTGAAAACATTGCCCCCTAGGTCCCTTTTAAATCTTTCCCCTCTCACCTTAAACCTATATCCTGTAGTCTAGACTCACCCACCCCAGGGAAAAGTCCTTGTCTATTTACCCTATCCATGCCCCTCATGATTTTATAAACCTCCACAAGGTCACCCCTCAGCCTCCATCCCCCAGAGAAAGTAGCCCCAGCATATTCACTTCTCTCTAACCCTGCAACCCTTGTAAATCTTTTCTGAACACTTTCAAGTTTCACAGCATCCTTCCGATTGGAGGGAGACCAGACTTACACACAATATTCCAAAAGTGACCTAACCAATGTCCTGTACAGCCACAACATGACCTCCCACTCCTATACGATGCTCTAATTAATAAAGGAAAACATACCACATGCTTTCTTCACGATTCTATCTGCCTGTGACTCCACTTGCAAGAAACTGTACACCTGCATTCCAAGGTCTCCTTGTTCAGCAACACTCCCCAGGACCTTACCATTAAGTGTATAAGTCCTGCCTTGATTTGCCTTTCGAAAATGAAGCACCTCACATTTAGCTAAATTAAACTCCATCTTCCACTCTTCGACCCATTGGTCCATCTGATCAAGATCCTGTTGTACTCTGAGGTAATCTTCTTTGCTATCTTCTACACCTCCCATTTTGGTGTCATCTGCAAACATATTAACCATACCTCCTATGTTCACATCCAAACCATATGAATAAATGATGAAAAGCAGTGGACCCAGCACCTATCCCTGTGGCACACTATTAGTGTCAGGTTTCCAGTCTGAAGAGCAATACTTTACCACCATCCCCTGTCTTCCTCCTTCAGGCTATTTCTGCATCCAAATGGTTAGTTCTCCCTGCATTCCATGTGATCTAATCTGCTAACCAGTCTCACATAAGAAATCTTGTCGAATGCCTTACTAAAGTCCATATAGATCACGTCCACCGCTCTGCCCTCATCGATCCTCTTCATCACTTCTACAAAAAAACTCAATCAAGTCAGTGAGACATGATTTCCCATGCACAAAGCCTTCAACTAACTTTTAATTCAAGGAGAAAATGAGATTGGATAGTTTTGTATAAATCTATACAAATGAATGGGACATCGTTTTAATTTGAGAAATAGAAAATATTGTAGTATTAGACAGTCTTTCACACCTGGACTTTAATTTTAATTATTTTTATTTTGCAATATTGTTACTAAAGGGGTAAATAATAATGTTAATAAGTCAAATATAGAGTAGTTTAAGATCACTCAACCTCATTTTCAACAAACCCACCCATTGCAAAATACTAAATTACATAAAATATACTGTATATTTTCACTAATATCTAAAGAAATAAATTATGTTTTTTGCTTCTTTAATCTGCTGAGAAAATATTGTTAAAATTTCAAGAGTAATTCTCCAGAAAAATGACAATTGACATTAAATAATGACAATTATTTAATACAGAGTTAGTACAGAAAATACTATAAGTAGAAACATGAGAAATCCTATTTCTATGAAGCAAAGACACCAATTGCTTTTAAACAATTGCACAAACCAGATTAGATTACTTACAGTGTGGAAACAGGCCCTTCGGCCCAACAAGTCCACACCGACCCGCCGAAGCGCAACCCACCCATACCCCTACATATACCCCTTGCCTAAGGCTGCGGGGAATTTAGCATGGCCAATTCACCTGACCCGCACATCTTTGGACTGTGGGAGGAAACCGGAGAACCCGGTGGAAACCCACGCAGACACGGGGAGAACGTGCAAACTCCACACAGTCAGTCGCCTGAGGCGGGAATTGAACCCAGGTCCCTGGTGCTGTGAGGCAGCAGTGCTAACCACTGTGCCACCGTGCCGCCCGGTTGATGTTGATCCTGAAATTCATGAATCACAATACAGTGAGAAATCTCAATGAAGACTATCCAAAGTGTGAGAGATCAAAGAAGGACAACCTATCTTATCCTTCAAGTGCGACAAATACATCCTCAGGCAAAGTTTTGAAGCCTCCTGACAATCCTGTGATCAGGGGCTTGGAGGATGATGGGGTAGCAGGTAAATATGAATGCTAAAAATGTGGACAAAGACTTAGAGGAAAATATAGTATGAGGATTTTAAGGGTTTATATCTGGAACCTATTCGATGGCACCTCATGTTAATGTGAAAGAAGACATAGTTGAGAAGAGAATGATCAGAACTACAGCAGAGTAAAACATAGATCAAGAGTTTCCTCTCTGAGGAAGTGTGGGAGGAAATGGCAGAAATCTGATACAGATTGCAGATGTGATGCATACCACTCAATGGAATCCATCAGTGAGAGGGCCTGCATCACCAAAGCAAGAACTTTATTCAGTTCAAGAAAATCGTCTAAACAAATCTCCTGATGATAGCTGAGACAGACTGAAGCCTTCAGCTAATCACTACTGGCAAATGATGAAATTGCTATAATAAATTCTCTTTTAATGAAGAGGCAGAATATTTGTACCACAACTTGAGGGGCTTTTACTGTGCTTCAACTGTTGTTACAGTGAGTAGCAGAAGTAAGGGCAGAAGAGAAACAAAATTGTCTAACACTTCTCACAATATAGGGATATCCTAAAGTACCTTATGACCAATGAGGACATTTGAAGAGTAGTCACTATTGTAATGTAGAAAACCGTTCACACCTGCTCCACTGGCCCCACAGATGTCAAAGACACATCTCAGGTTTGATAAGTTCAATTATGCATCACAGGATTGACACATTCTTTTGAGCTCACACTTAAAACTGACCACCCTTTCAGGTGTCCATTTGGCATCCCAAAGCAAGAGGGTGGTTAGTGATTGAACATCATTTTCAGGACTCCATTGTCTGATTCTCATCAAGTTGAGGCACTGAAAGTCAACAAATAGTTACCTTAGCATATAAACCGAACATTGACGATTCAAAAAGCAACCATTACTCAAAATATAATCAGATTTCCTTCATAATTTCTCAAGGCTGTTCTGATATGAGAGAACTATGATGTATATCTAACAGATAAATCCAATTAGGTCGTACATAATTGTTCATGGGCTTGATGTTGACATTTTCATTTTAAAGATTCATGCAGTGGGGACATTATAGAATGTGAGAAACTTTCAAGGTTGTGAAAGTCACTTTTTTATTATTATCCTAATATAAACAGCGCTCATTGAAAGGTTAACAGCATGATACACAACAAACTGCAAGCTTAGTCTCCAAGGCTACCATTTCAAGGCTATCAAACTATCATTATTATCAAAACCCCACTTCTAAAAGAATGAAACATTTCAAACAAGAGACAAAAATGCTCAAAAGTTAAATATTTGATCTCTATGTGCAAGACATAAAGTCAGTTTCAAGCCTTCATTTGCCAACAGCAATGCAAATTGCAGTAGGATTTCACTAACAGTTCCTACTTTACATTTGAGGAACAAAGCGACATATGGCATAGAAACAATGTTCATTTCTGAATATTGAGAACTGATACTTGGGCTGGTCTTTGAGAATACTTTGCAACTAACTGTTTTTTTTAAAAAAACTGGTGTTCTTCTAATTAAATGAATCCAGTGTAACTATATTAAAGCAATCTGAGATCCATCACATAAAAGCATTTCAGAAAGAAAAAAAAAATTTGATTAAGTGAAATGGAACTATGCCTCACTGGGGTAATGATATTGAGTGTTATTTATCCAACATCAGCGATGTTATTGTTCCACCGTGTGCTAGCCCCCCCCTCCCCCACATCCCCCACCCCATCCCTCAGCGACACAAGTTTTCACAGTTGATACAGCATTTATTTAGGGAAATACTTATTCACTTTTGAAATTGATATCGTAAAAACAAATTGATCTTTAAACAAGAAATACAGGGCACAAACACACGTGCATGACTTGTACAATTTGTGAACCTAGTATGTCAGTTATTGTTGATCTGTTGTTAAGGCAATAGCTTTTGCAAATTGTTCTTCATGCTGTGGCTCTCAGTTATAAGGCTGCACCTTATTGAACATCATGAGCTGCTCTTGAAAATGTGGTGATAGCTATCCTTGAGCCAATGCAATGTGTGTGGTCTAACAGTGCTGTTAGCAAGACAGCTCCATGATTTTAAACAATAATAATGAAGGAACAACAATATAATTCCCAGTCAGGGTAGTGTGTCATTTGGAGGGAAACTTGATGTTTCTGCTCCCTTCTGTATCCTTCTCTATACTTAGAGTCATAGTCATAAAGTCATAGAGATGTACAGCACAGACCATTTGGTTCAACTTGTCCATGCCGACCAGATATCTCAGCCTAATCGAATCCAATTTGCCAGCACTTGGCCCATATCTCTCGAAACACCTCCTCTTCATATACCCATCCAGATGTCTTTTAAATGTTGCAGTTGTACCAGCCCCCACCACTTCCTGCAGCAACTCATTCCATACATGCATCACCCTATGCGTGAAAATGTTGCCCCTTAGGTCCCTTTTAAACTTTTCCCCTCTCACCCTAAACTTATGCCCTCTAGTTCTGGACTCCCCCACCCCAGGGTAAAGACTAAGTTCATTTATCCTATCCTTGCCCCTAATGATTTTATAAACCTCAATGAGGTCACCCCTCAGCCTTTGATGCTCCAGGGAAAACAACTCCAGCCTATTCAGCCTCTCCCTATAGCACAAATCCTCCAACCCTGGCAAGATCTTTGTAAATCTTTTCTGAACCCATTCAAGTTTCACAACATCCTTCCAATAGGAAGGAGATGAGAAGTTGCACACAATATTCCAAACGTGACTTACCAACATCCTGTACAGCTGCAATATGACCTCCCAACTCCTCTACTCAATATCCTGATCAAGAAAGGAAAGCATGCCAAGTGCTTCCTTCACTATCCTATCTACCTGTGACTCTACTTTCAAGGAGTTATGAAACTGCACTCCAAGGTCTTTTTTGTTCAGCAAAACTCCCACGACCTTACCATTAAGTATATAAGTGCTGATAAGAATTGCTTTCCCAAAATGCAGCACCTTGCAGTTATTTTACAAACAGTTGGCTTTGTATTTTTTGAAGATGTCACTTAAGAAACCTAAGAAATATACTCCAGTTCATCCTAAAGTTCATTGACAAAATTCTGGAAAATATGAACAATTCTAATGTGTCTTGGAAGCCTCCTGTCAACATGGCAGACATACATGACAAAATCCATCATCAGATCTTTTGTACCAACTCAGCCTCTGGTCAACTGAGGAAAAGACTAAATGGGGAACAAAAAATGAAACTCAAGAATAAGGTCAAGGCTTACAGGACACAGTGATCCTCATAACACTACATGTTTTAGGAACTTGAGATACCTCCAGTAGGCACCTCAAAGTTCTGAAAAGGTATCTCTGAGGCATCTCCACAAGATCCTACAAATCTGACGGCAAAGAAGTTGAACGATGTCCAGCTCCCTATTTAATTTTGTATTTTATTTGGCCCATTTGTAACTGCACATAATATAGACTACAATATTTAATGACATATATTTTGATCTAAATATTTATTTTTATTGTTTAGGGGGATTGCAATTTTGTAGCAATAGCAGTGCTCCAGCTCTGTGCTACAAGAGTGTTCTGTGTTTTGGTAGAATTCAACTTTTATGGCTAAAATGGAGGCTTCCTGCCTCTGAATGAACTCTGCAACTTAACAGCCTAACTAAATGATTCCCATTTCCATACCGGAAGCTTTAAGAATGATGCCCACTTTTGTCACTGTTATGTTTTTTGTGATTAATTTCCACTGTTTGTAGCTGTAATAATGATCATTATTTATTTCACGTTTTTTCCTGAATAATCCTGTTGTCTATGGTTTGCCTTCATGATGATTCTAATAATGGATCTCTCAACTTTTCTGTAAACTTGTATCCTTATTAAAAACTCCTAACTTTCTATTTCTGTTAAATCTGGTCTACTTTGGCTTTGAATCAGCTCATTCATTACTAATTTTGGTTTTGTGATGTCTTCTGGTCTGCAGAAAATTTGGTTTGAATTGCCTCTGTGACTGTTGTGAAATAGCTTCATAAAGGTCGGTACTTTATTACCAAGTCACCCTTTATTTACACATGAACAGACCTTGACTATATTACTGTCTCACACCCAGGAGAAAGTGAGGTCTGCAGATGCTGGAGTATCAGAGCTGAAAATGTGTTGCTGGAAAAGCGCAGCAGGTCAGGCAGCATCCAAGGAACAGGAAAATGATATTCCTGATGAAGGGCTTATGCCCAAAACATCGAATTTCCTGTTCCTTGGATGCTGCCTGACCTGCTGCGCTTTTCCAGCAACACATTTTCAGCTCTGTCTCACACACAGCCAGGCACCAGAGTATCCCTGGCATTCAATCTTTTTATGTCAGCCATGGTTCCCTGATTGGACCATATGAAATCATATTCTATGAAGCCCAGTCGGCTGGTCAGCCTCGTTATACCTGGATTTTCCCCTATAGGAGCTGAGTCTGGTAATGTCCATTGATCTGGTGGTGACACTTGATATGAGCTACTAGTCATTTTCTTTACTTCTACCTTTTCTAAACTGTAATTTTGCACCATTTTGTAAAGCTTTCCTGGCCCATCAAAGATTTTAACTTCTATTGTGTTTTGACTCTCTGACTGGGGATGAGTATTCCAGCTCCAGGGAACTTTGAACACTCCCTTTCTATTGTGTGTGTCTTAACAGAATTGAGTCCTTTATTCTGCTTTGCTAAATCTTGCCTCAAGAGCTTTCTTCTGCAGGGCTCTTGAATTTTCAGCTCTTCCCATTGCTGGATGTCTACAGGAGCAGACTACTTAAAGTTGTTCCTGAAGAAATATTCAGACTTCCATCACTGCTAATATTTGATGTGAGCCAGCGAATGTAATCTACATCACTGCTCACCATGTTTTATGAGCACTATGCACCACTGACCAACAAGATTTAGTTCATTGCATCTTAGCAACCTAATATAACATACACTGATATGATAGCTATTGTTACAGAGACAGTAAGATCCGAATGGGAAATCTTACTCCCTCAAGCTCATTAGCTATTCTCCCAGTTTGAATGACAATGCTAAAGGAACTCCTCACTATTACCCTGATACAATATAATGAATAATTGAGTCTGGGCCTCAAAGACAGGAATGCAAGTAAAGAAAAAATTAAGAGAATTACTGAAGAAGGAAAGAAGATCATGTTTGATTTGAGCACCAGTGACAATGATCCTGTGAAATTGAAGTAAAAGCTTGTCAGCTTATATTTAACTTAATTGGAACAAGGGAGGAAGATTATGGAGTCATCAGAAGGAGTTAACAGAATCCTTTTAGCTGTGATATTGTGTTATGGAATGGTCTCTGTAAATCTAGTGGACACATCCATTATGGTTAACAAATACTGATTTTTGTTTTAAATGGGGGACCTACACAATTAATTAAGACTCTTGTAAAAGGTTCCTCAAATGCAGGAATAGGTATTAAAGGTGCAGGTTTTATTACTGCCTGTGGTTTTCCAATTACCTGACATGTATGAATATCTAGCAAAATTCAACTACATCCTTGTGCAGTCCAGGCCAGTAAAAGCGTCTTGTATTTTAGCTTGAGTTTTTCTCACCCCGAAATGACCCCCATATGGCAATTCATGCGCCACTCGGAACACTTGCATTCTATAACCCACTGACAATACGACTTGATGAAATTCTGCCCATTTCTCATCTGCCTGAAGATGTGATGGTCTCCATTTCCTTATTAAGAACTCACTTTTAAGATAGTGGCATTCAGGGATACATTCAGATTATTTTTCCAAGTGTGTCTTTTGATGCAATTGCTTTAAATTTTCATCTTTCTGCTGTAACTCAGTTAATTTATCTGAGTTAAAGATGCCTGCTCTTAGTTTATGTCAACCATCTGATCAAACAGAGTCTTTGACCATTCCACTTCAACTTTCTTATCTGTACTCTTTGATCTCTCCTGTTTCAACTGGTCACTTTGTGACTTGTTACCACACAGTCCAGAAAAATCCCAGGATATGAGTCCTGCAATAGTTCAGTTGTCCGAGTTTCCACTGGCTTTTCAACCACAGTAGTGAGTACTCCTACCTGTGAACTAGCTATATCGTTAGCAAGGACAAATTGTATTCCTGGAGCTGAGAGTTTGCCCAGTACTCTTACCATGTCTTCTCCACTCTTCACTGGACACTCTAACCTTACTTTACATAATTGACCACTTCTTTTCTACTGTAAATTCCCATTACTAGTATCTTTCCTAGCAATAGAATTTCAGAGGTACATATCTCCTCCTCTTTCAACATCAAAGATTGAGAAGATCCTGTACCACTTAATATTGTAATCTCTTTACCCGTTGTTCCTGACCTATGTGAGTTAACTTTACCTATGACTTAAGAAAATCTGTCACTTCCTTCGTAAACAACCACTGACCCGGTTGTAAATTCTGGTGCAGCTTTCTAGCCTCCACTGTGTTTTTCATTACCACTCCAACAACATTCATTGGCTTGTCCTGTTTTCCTACATCTGGCTTCCCAGTGCTTTTCCTAACTCACTAACAATGTGATTTCATGTGGCTTACTTTATTGCAGTGAAAACACCAGCGCTTTAAAATTCTTTTTCCCCTTCAAGGGCTTTCTTTTTACTCCAGGTAAATTTTCCTTATGATCTTCACCAGCCTCTATCTTTCCCTTTCCATGTTAACGTTTCGCTTTTCTCCAATTTCTATCTCTCACAGATTGAAGTTGATTTTGGAAGCCAAACTTTGATTTATGACCAACGCATAATTAATAGCCATTTCAGCTGCTAATTTGCCAACTCTCTGCTCTTCCACATGAGTTCTCACTACGTTAGGAAGTGAATTTCTGAACTCCTCCAAAAATAATTGTTTCTTTAAGATTATTGAAGGTTTGCTCCATTTTTAATGTCCTATCAGAATTACTTTGTTTGATCCTTTCAAATACGATGTAGGTTTGACCAGGGTCTCTTCTTAGATTCCTGAAACATTGTCTATAGGCTTCTGGCACAAGCTTAAGATGGTTTTCTTCACCTCCTCATATACCCCAGATACCTCCCCTAATAGTAATCTGAATACCTCACTAGCTCTACTTTCCTGTTTTGTTTGGATCAACAAAACCCACATGGTCACTGGCCCCTACACTTGTTTAGCCTTTTCAAATGAGATGAAAATGGCTTTCGACATCCTTCTTACCAAATTTAGGCAATGCCTGAACATATTTAAACAGTTTTTCACTAGGCCTTTGACTACCCTGGGTTTGCTCATCCTCACTCTCTTCCTTCACTCAGCTTACCTTCAGCCTTCATCTCCATCCTTTTAAGCTGACTTTCCTGTCTCAGTGCCAATTTCTGAAGTTCAAACTCCCTCTTTCTTCTTTTCCACACTCTCCTTTTCTCTCTCTCCCTTGTCTCTCTTTCCTGTGCTTTTAATCATAATTCAAACCATTTCATTTCTGTTGGCCTTTCCTTGTTGTTTGCCTCTAATTCAAGCTGCTTCATTTTCAATTAAATTTTAGCCATCTCTAAAGATTGTCATGGCATTTCCAGCACATTTAATTGTTGAACTGTACCTGTTATTATATCCCCCTTTCCTCACAGAAGAAGGCAGCTCCAACTCTGGCTTGTCTGCTAATTCCCGCAGCTTGGCCTTAATCACCTTTTGCAATTCCCCCAAAATCGCTACTTCCACCTCCAGAAAACTCTTGGTGACTGAAAGAGTCATTGCTATCCCATGCACTATTTAAACCAACCAAAATCAACACTCAGAGCAAAAGACAATATCATCTACCTTTGAGTCCAACAACTCTTATCCCAGTTTGGAACTACAGAACAAATCTCGCAAGGAGCCCCCATCCTGTTATGGACCAGGTCAGACCCCCTCAAAACATTTCAAGAAAGTAGCCCAGACCCTAACTTTGCTAGCTGTTTTAAGCAAGTGTAACATGGATATTCCAGGAGAGATGCAACTGGTCAAACGACTTAGTTTTAAACAAAACAGAATCTATTTGCAATATTACTGAATGAAACACAAACAAAAGAGAACAGAATATAAAATAACCCAGCCTATCTGAAAACCTCACAGATTACCCCAATTTAATGATGCTGTTCTAAATGCTTGCAACACTCCCCAAAAACACTCCTTAGCACAAAAGGTAAAATCAAACCCAGGGTCTTACAGGAAAGATGTCAGAGAGGAGGAGGATCAGCAAGGACCTGCTTCTTTTGGTCCAGCAGCTTCACAACAACTGCCTGCTTTTAGTGAATAGCCAGACTATTAAAGCCAAATCAAACCAAACCCAAACCAGTGAAAAATTGAGCCGGGAGAACTGGCCACTCCCCTTCCATTGGACAAGTGTTTTATTTTAAAACTACCTGAGGCAGTATCTGTTAGCTATAATCAAACTGGCCCTAAAATCCTTCAAATCTAGACTTTTGGAATCCCTTCTTTTATGACTTCTCTGAATAAAAAACCAAGGACAGCATAACCTTGTTAAAGGACTCACATCACCGTACCTCTCAAATCCACCCCATCCCGGTCATCCCACAGCTAATCCACCTAACTTGCATACTTTTCGACTGAAGGAGGAAACCCATGCAGACACCAGGAGAGTGTGCAAACTCCACACAGAGAGTCATCCAAGGCTGGAATCAAATCCAGGACCCTACTGTTGTGAGGCAGCAGTGCTCACATGACATGTGAGCCACCATGTCATTCATGCTACTTATTTATCTCCCAGCAGTATTTCAACAGATGTGTTGTGCAGGCCTGAATCAAATACCTTAGCTTTCCACTTTGCCATGTATAAATGAACTCATAACAGAGGAATTTATGATAAATGAATAGCTGTAGGCCATTCAGCCTACACAGCCTGTTCTGCCAATCTGTCATGGCTTGACCAGTGGTGCTTGGCTGATCATTCATTTTAATGCCTTCTTCTCACATGAACAGAGTGAGAGTAAAGGGAGAAGAAAGTTAGTAAGTTTGCAGATGACACCAGAATTGGAGATGCTGTGGACAGCGAAGAAAGTTGCCTCATGGTACAACAGGATCTTCATCAGATGGGCCAATGGGTTGAGAAGTAGCAGATGGAGTTTAATTCAGTCAAATAGGAGGTGCTGCATTTTGGAAAGGCAAGTTAGGACATGACTTATATACTTAATGGTAAGGTCCTGGGGAGTGTTGGCTGAACAAAGAGACCTTGGAGTGGAGGTTAACAGCTCCTTGAAAATGGAGTCTCAAGTAGACAGAATAGTGAAGAAGGTGTTTGGTATGCTTTCCTTTATTGGTCAGACTGTAGGAGTTGTGAGGTCATGTTGTGGCTGTACAGGACATTAGTTCAGCCACATTTGAAATATTGTGTACAACTCTAGTCTCCCTCCTATCGGAAGGATGTTGTGAAATGTGAAAGGGTTTCAAAAACATTTACAGGGATGTTGCCAGGGTTGGAGAGTTTGAGCTATAGGGAGAGGCTGAATAGGCTGTGGCTATTTTTCCTGGAGCATCAAAGACATGGATAGGGTAAATAGAGAAGGTCTTTCCCTGGGTTGTGGGAATCCAGAACTAGAGGGCATAAGTTTAGGGTGAGAGGCGGAAAGTTTAAAAGGGGCCTCAGGGGCAACTTTTTCACACAGATGGTGGTGTGTGTATAGAATGAGCTGCTGGAGGAAGTGGTGGAGGCTGGTACAATTACAACATTTAAATGGCATCTGAATGGGTATATGAACAGAAAGGGTTTAGAGGGGTATTGGCCAAGTGCTGGCAAATGAGATAGATTAGTTTAGGATATCTGGTCAGCATGGACGAGTTGGACTGAGGGATCTGTTTCCATGCTGTACATCCCTATGACTCTGACTCTGAAATAAAAATGACTCCCTCGACATTCAAGAAACCTTGAAAATTTTGTAGTTGGGTATTCATTTTATCTCTTGCTGAATGATTACAAATTGTATTAGTCATGCCTGAAAATTACCTCCAGCAACTCTGAGAAATGTGTCCCATCCAGTTAATCAGCTGTTGTGATGAACAATAAGAGACAGTTCATTAAAATAAAATACTTGGCATTTCAAGAAATATGATCCTTATTAATAATAAACTACAGCAAAAGAGAAATTATATCTTCATGTACAACACTAGTCACATAATGACTCATAATCCAAGTGCAAATACTGCCAGCTCTAAAATTCCAGGAAAGCCAAATTTAAAGAAATTAAGGCAATTAAAGTGAAGAGTCATAATGGCAGGGATAAAAATAAATGCAGCCTTAGAGAGCTTTAAAAATGACATTAATTCATGAGCAATTTTTCCAAAAGGGCTATGAAATCATGGAATTAAGCAGTAGTGGATAATACTGACCTTTAGATACAGGCAGGAGTCTGAAAATAAGTGACTTTTGATGGCAGCTAAAATTAAAGAAATGTATGAGATGTTTGATTTTTCCTCCATACCTCTTCACAGCTTCATCTATACTGGTCCAATTCTGCAGGAACGCTGTTTCTTGTCACCATAGCAGCTGAAGAAATATAATCTCTTCCTTGTGATCTATACTCCAGGATCTTTTGTTGCAGTATGCAAGATACCTTGTATGTAACTTGCACAAGGAGGGATATGAAGTGGTCTAATGACCAGCGTATTCATTGGCTGTATATTACAGACAAATGTTGTTACTGCCACCTTATGGATTCTGGAATGATGCTGAGGCTTAAGTGTTCTGAACCACAGATACATTCATGGCCTCACTGGACTCGTAGCTGAGTTACGGTTGGTGTTGAAGCATGTATCATAGTTCCCATTCCTCCACAAGCTCCCAGGATTGCAGGGTGCTGTGGCCTCTTCAAGTGTAGCTCATGTCTTAACAATGGTATGATGTTCTCAACATATGCACTCTTCCTTGGTTCTCCCCATGCCTGGGGGAACATAAGGCAGATAAAACAAATGGAAAAATGGTTTCTACATTTTCAGTCAAATTGCTTCATCGCTTGATAACAAGTATTAAGTTATCCATCAGCCTTCTTTTTTCCATGGATAAGACAGTCACCATTTTCAATCTCTCAGGACTGCCCTGGCATTATCCTTATAAATCTTTTTAGCATTCTTTAATTTTTAAATAATAATAATGTTAATCTGAGTTTCATAGACTGCTTGTTGGTAAATTACATTTAGTCTGACTTGTTCAACAGATGAAATAATGTTTCACATGTTGTCACATGTACCTAAGTACAATGAAAAGTTTTGTTTTGCATGCAGTACAGGCAGATCATAACATACAAGGACATACGGATCATTGGGTGATTGAACGGAGTGAGGCATACAGAGTTACAGCTGCTGAGAAGGTGTACAAAAAGCAAGATTAACATTAGATTTGAAATTTATAGAGGTTTACAAAATTATGAGGGGCACGGATAGGATAAATAGACAAAGTCTTTTCCTTGGGGTCGGGGAGTCCAGAACTAGAGGGCATAGGTTTAGGGTGAGAGGGAAAGATATAAAAGAGACCTAAGGGGCAACTTTTTCACACAGAGGGTGACACATGTATGGAATGAGCTGACAGAGGATGTGGTGGAGGCTGGTACAATTGCAACATTTAAGAAGCATTTGGATGGGTATATGAATAGGAAGGGTTTGGAGGGATATTGGCTGGGTGCTGGCAGGGGGACTAGATTGGGTTGGGATATCTGATTGGCAGGGACGAGTTGGACCAAAGGGCCTGTTTCCATGCTGTACATCTCTATGACTCTATGTCTCTATTTGAGATATCCATTCTGAAGTCTAGTAATAGTGGGAAATAAGCTGTTCTTGAACCTGTTGTTATGTGTTTTTAAGCTTTTGTATCTTCCGCCTGATGCAATAGGTTGGAAGAGATTATAACTGGAGCTGGATGAGTCTTTGATGATGTTGGCTGCCTCTCTGTGGCATTGAGAAATGTAGGTGGTATCAATGGACAGGAACTTGGTTTATGTGATGGTCTGGGCTGCATTCACGACTTTCTACAGTGTCTTATGGTCCTGGGAGAGCAGTTGCCGCATCAAGCTGTGATGCATCCAGGTAGTACACTTTCTTTGATGCATCTGTAAAAGTTGCTGAGAATCCTTATGGACATGTCAAATTTCCTTAGCCTCATTGTGCCGTCTTGACAATCATATCCATGTGGGTGATCCAGGACAGATTGTTGGTTATCGTCACTCCTAGGAACTTCTGTTATTCTTTATTCATTTAGCTTTTGTGAGGGCTTTTCAGCCAATGATTCCTTTGAATAAATTTAGAAGTTTCATTGTCCTGGCTGTTACTGTCCATAATTCGATCAACTGTAGAATGAAGGAGTGCTGTGCTGACATTTGTGTGTATAAAACAGATGCTCACTGAATTCAGGCAGGCATGTTGGTTCAACCAACGATGTCATTTGGTGCATTTCCTGTAGGAGAGGCTGAGCTGATATTCAGGGCTCCAGTGCCAATATTACTCATGTCAAATGAGCAGCTGTCAGTTGAAAATCACAGCAAATGTGCCTGGACTCAATATGCTGAGATTGTTTCTCCTCTGTACTAGGTATAATTGCAAAAAGAGATGTAAATTAACAGTACATCCACAGCGGAAAAAGAAAGCCTTACAGTTTCTCTTCCATATGAAGCAGTGTCAATGCAGATTAACCAAAATTAATGAATTCTTTAAGATCCTGTTGAAGGATTTGTGAAGAACAATTAACCACAACTCGTAGTTATACAGTGTGTTAAAAGTAAAAAATGTCACAAGTTACACAAACAGAATTGAGAGCTGAGCCCAGGAGTCTCAGGGAACTTTGTGGGTTTGTCAGTTGGATTTCAGATGTTGTCTTATCCACCAGAAAGTAACTATGCACTCATTCTTATTTCAGGAAATCCCGCAGTTAATTGTACATTGTACATGGCAACCCAAAGCTGCCATACAAACATAACTATTGAAGGCCAACTCTTCTCAAAACTCACTGATGTATCCAAGTATAGAGTAGTGGGCCTTACTGAATTATTTTTTCCTCTTGTTTGTATGCATTGACTAACCAAATTAATGTTAGCCTTGAATCTTGGAATCCCAAGCATTCAGAGCAGCGTTGGGAATATTTATGAGTTTTATATACATTTACATATATATATATATGTATATATGTATATGTATATATTCAACTGCTACTGGTGCTGAGGTTACAATTTATGCTATTGCCTGCATTATGTCAGACTGCAGTGTAAACAAATTATCATCTGTTCCATGTTGGTCAAATCATTTTTGACACTATCCAAATACTGTAACATCCTCTTGTGAAAAACAGTGAAGTGTTTATGCTGGGTTGCTCACAAAGACATTGAGTGTTTTGAAACCCCTGCCCAAATCTACTGTCTGCACACTACTCATAACCACTGCTGATCCTCAGCTCAGAGAGGATCAAAGAGGGATGTTCACAACAGTACTGACTGCTTTCTTTTCAGCATCAGTAATGGGTGTTCGGGGGATATTTTACAGAATGAACACTTCCAACAAAATCTTTGTCTGTCATATTTATAATGCCCATTATCTAGAATGGATCACAGTCATGTGCATAGTGCAATTATTTGATTTCTATAACTGATTGGCATAGCTGTCAATAGCACAAACTCTTACAATGTCTACATTATAGTTGCTAATATTTACAAATCTCGTTGGTATCATTACTATGGTGAATGTCCTTCTACTTTTTGAAGAGTATTAAAGTTTCTCAACAATATGAAGAAGACACATAGGATGTTAACAGCACTTAAGTACACTCATTCATTTCAATATTTTGTTTGCATTATATTAAGCATGAAGCACTTGTGCTTAAATAGCGTCCATTAGGGTATAAATCGGGGAATACCTGAGAAATGTGCTATATGCAAGATGGTTTGTACAATCCTCCAAACTCCTAAGAACTTGAGCTTCTATGACTCCTTTCTTATGAAGTGGTTTGTATGCTGCTTATACACTTCCTGACACAGCCACACCTGTTCTATTTCTTTACTTGCAAGTTCAGCACTGCAGTGTGAATTAATAAGAAAAGGCTAATGTGCTGCCTGGCACTAAACCAACTGCGAGTGTTTCTTTGACTGTATTAATATTTTGATGAGACAGACTTAGTGGCATCATTCATTTTTGCTCTTTATGTTCACATTAAAACAAACTAGACACTATCTTGGCTTCTCTAATTTGCTCTAGTAGCGGCAATGCTATTTCTGACTTTGAATGTTATGGGATGCACCCACAACCTTTAGACTTTAACATATTTTTTAGAGTAGATTACTTACAGTGTGGAAACAGGCCCTTCAGTCCAACAAGTCCACACCGACCCGCCGAGGCACAACTCACCCAGACCCATTCCCCTACATTTACCCCTTCACCGAACACTATGGGCAATTTAGCGTGGCCAATTTACCTAACCTGTACATTTTTGGACTGTGGGAGGAAACCGGAGCACCCGGAGGAAACCCGGGTCCACACTGACCTTCCAAGGGGAGAGTCAAACCTGCGTTCTGGCACTATGAAGCAGCAGTGCTAACCACTGAACCCCTGTGACATCTTGAGAATACATCATTACAGTGGTGTATTGCCTTAAATTACCAACTTGCTATCCAGGCATCAACCACTATTGCAAACCAATCACCTGTTATAGAGATAACATGATTTTACTTTCTACTGAAATTAATGTAATCATTATTGAGTAGTTCCAATACTAGGTGATTGATTTGCAATTCTGGTTTTATACCTAAAAGAAGTTGGAACTGTATCACTTTCCAAACAAAATGTTAAATTTATAATATTTGCCTGACTATTCTCTTGTGAAATAGCTGGGAATGCCTTCATACATTAAAGGTGCTAAATGAATCAAATAGAATCTTTACAATGTGGAAACAGGCCCTTTGGCCCAACAAGTCCACACTGACCATTTGAAGAGTATCCCACCCAAACCTATTGCTCTACATTAAGCCCTGACTAATGCACACACTACACACTCCTGAACACAGCAGGCAATGTAGCATGGCCAATTCACCTAAGCTACGTGCCTTTGGACTGTGGGAGGAAATCCACGCAGACACAGGGAGAATGTGCAAACTCCATGTACACAGTTGCCCGAGGCTGGATTCAAGCCCAGATCCCTGACGCTGTGAGGCAGTAGTGCTAACCACTGAGCCACCATGCCACCCATGATGCAAGGTGATAGTGTGGACATGAAGGTTCCCAATATCATGGTTTATATTCATTCCTCAAACAATATGGATTACCTCATCAATTTCCTATTTGTGGCACACTGACTTTGTGCAGATTGTCAGAAATTCATCTGTCAAACAGGTTTTGCACTCTCAAGAAGTACATTCATTGGACAGAAAGATGTTTTGGACATAGAATCCCCACAGTGTGGAAACTGGACATTTGGCCCAGCGAGCCCCCCCACTGGTCTTCTAAGGGGAGTGTCAAACCTGGGTTCTGGCACTATGACGCAGCAGTGCTAACCGCTGAACCCCTGTGACATCCTGAGAATATGGAAGGCATTATGGGTTGAATTTTTAATTCTTGAACCCATTAACAGCAGAGGAGGCCACCAGTGAATCAGGAACCTGAAAACTCATGAAATAGGGTTCTCAGTGCATGTTTATCCGGGCTATGGCACTACAATCTCAGTTCTTGGTTTGCTGAAAAATTGGTCTGGGTGAGCGCCATGATGATGGGTAGTTTACTGTTGAAGTTTCAGTGACTGAGAAAAGATCCTAGCAAGGGATGGAATGGAAGCATTCCGCATAAGCAACTGACACGATGGAGTCTCAAAAAGTGAAGGCTTCCCTCTGTGCAGGGAAGTTTTGGAAGCATCCTTGGAGATCATGCTGCAAGCTATAGGGGCCTAGAGAAAAATGAATCTCCCAGTTGATTGTAAGATGAATCCTGCCAGTGAGTGAGGTTAGTAGTGGCCAAGATGGTGAGCGGCACAAGTATAGTCCCTCATTCAGAAAGATAATTCTGAAAAGGGTTCACTGGCCTAATCTGCTCAGGAGAGATGTGGGATTACTATCTGTAAGGCAACCCAGACACTTTGATTTCCTCAGCATTCTCCTCAGACCAACACACCTTGAGCTCTACCTATTTCTTTCTCTCAAGTGTCATGCTCCAGCATATTACAAGCCTTCAGATAACAGTTTAACATTGTGAACAAAAACAGATTGTTAAAAAGGCCTCTGCAAATCTGCTCACCTTTGGCAATATCAGGTCTGGTCAATTCTGAGACTAAGCAAGTACTTAATTAAATATGGGTCATCCTGGAAACTCATTTTATTTTAACACTGACAAAGGCACAATAGCATTGAGGGAATACCACCACCTACACATTCCCCACCAAACCACTCACCATCGTGCCTTGGAAATACATTGTTGTTTCTTTTACTGTCACTCAGTCAAAATTCTGGAATCCTTTCCTAACAGAGAGCTGTCAGATTTCAGTTCTTTAGAGACTTTTCCTGCCTGTCGATTTCACAGCTCTATCAATCCCCACTATGCTCTTGGCCTATTTAGGAAGCTTGGTTTCAGATAGCTTGGGAAATCTATGTGCCAGCAATTAAAGCCAGAACTCAATGTTAAAGACGCAATCATTTGTGTTTTAGGATATGCTAATCACAGACTGGCTTGCCACTCTGGGTTTCCTGTGCACTAACAAGCATTCACCAGTTAACCGTGGAAATCAGTAGGTTCTTGCTGAGTTCCTGACATTCCAGCACTTTTTGCATCTTTAATTTCTCACAAACACTGACCCTCGGTCAAGAGCAGGTTAAAATTCAGCTCTAGCATTGCAACTTCTTTCTGGGACAGTTTGATGAGCAGTAGAGGACTTCCAAAGCAACTTTTCAAAGTGCTCAGCAAAAGTATATTCCACTGAAAAGGAAGCACTGTAAGAACTGGAGTAATCTGCCATGGGTGTCTAAGGAAACAGAGGCTATCAAATTGAAACAGACAGCATACAAAGTGGTCAAGAACAGCTTGAAACTAGAAGATTGGGAAAACTTTAAAGGTCAACAGAAAGCCACAAAAGGAGCTATAAAGAAAAGTAAGATAGAACATGAGAAAAAACTAGCACTGAATATAAAGACAGAAAGCACATGGTTCTATAAATATATAAAATGAGAAAAAAAATGGCTGAAGTAAACATTGGTCCTTTAGAGAATGAGAAGGGACATTTACTTATGGGATATGATGAAGTTGCCGAGGCAATAAACAGGTATTTTTGTGTTGGTCTTCACAGTGGAGGACACTAATAACATGCCAGTAATTGACAAAGTGACAAAGGTAGTTGAGGACTTGCAAACAATCATTATTTCAGAAGATGTGGTGTTGGGCAAGCTAATGGAGCTAAGGATAGACGAGTCTCCTGGTCCTGATTGAATACATCCCAGGACACTAAAAGAGATGGCGGGAGAAATAAGAAGTGCACTGGTGGTAAGTTTCCAAAATTTGCTGGACTCTGAGGCAGTCCCAGCAGATTGGGAAACAGCAAATGTGATGACACTGTTTAAAAAGTGAGGTGGACAAAAGATGGGGAATTATAGACCGGTTAGCTTAACCTCTGTAGTGGGGAAGATGCTTGAGTCTATTATCAAGGAAGAAATAGCAAGGCATCTCAATAGAAATTGCCACATTGGGTAGATGCAGCATGGGTTCATGAAGGGCAGGCCATGCTTAACAAATCTTTTGGAATTCTATGAAGGCATTATGAGCAAGGTGGACAATGGGGATCCAGCAGATGTGGTGTACCTAGATTCCCAAAAGGTCTTTGACAAGGTGCCGCTCAAGAGGCTGCTGCATAAGATGAAGATGCATAATGTTGTGGGTAATGGATTCGCATGGATAGAGGATTGATTGACTAACAAGAAGCAAAGAGGGGGGACAAATGCATGCTATTCTGGGTGGCAATCAGTGATGAGTGGTGTCCCTCAAGGATCAGTGTTGGGACTGCAATTATTCACAATTTATATAGATGATTTGGAGTTAGGGACCACATGTAGTGTGTCAAAGTTTGCAGACGACACTAAATGAGTGGCAGAGCAAAGTGTGCAGAGGACTGTGAAACCTTGCAGAGGAACATAGATACTTTAAGTGAGTGGGCAAAGGTCTGGCAGATGGAATACAATGTTAATAAATATGAGGTTATCCATTTTGGTCAGAATAACAGTAAAAAGGATTATTACTTGAAAGGTAAAAAGTTGCAGCATGCTGCTATGCAAAGGGACCTGGGTGTCCTTGTGCATGAGTCACAGAAGTTGGTCTACAGGTTCAACAAGTAATTGGGAAGGCAGATGGAATTTTGTCCTTCGTTGCTAAAGGTGTTGAGTTTAAAAGCAGTGAGGTTATGTTGCATTTGTACAAGGTGCTGGTGAGGCCACACCTGGAGTACTGTGTGCTGTTTTGGCCTCTTTACTTAAGAAAGGATGTAATGGCACTGGAGGGGGTGCAGAGGACGTACACTTGGTTGACTCTGGCTTGGAGGGAGGGGGGGTTGGCTTATGAGAAGAGGCTGAGTAGACTGGAATTATATTCATTGGAATTCAGAAGATTGAGGGTGGAGTCTTATAGAAATATACAAAATTATGAAGGGAATAGTTAGGACAGAAGTGGAGGATGTTTCCACTGGCAGGTGAAACTAGGATAAGAAGGCATAGCTTCAAAATTAGGGGGAGCAGTGTTAGAACTGAATTGAGAAGGAACTTCTTCATCCAGAGGTTTGTAAATCTATTGAATTCCCTGCCCAGTAAAGTAGTTCACTCTACTCCATTAAATGTTTTTTGAGCTAAGATAGTTTTGTTTGGACAATAAAGGAATTAAGGGATACAGTGAGAAGGTGGGTAAGTGGAGTTGAGTCCACAAAAAGATCAGCCATGATTTATTGAATGGCAGAGCAGGCTCAAAGGGTCAGATGGCCTGCTCCTACTCCTAGTTCTTATGTTCTTATGTCCTTATGTACTTGCTTTACTTTCCCATATATGTCAAAAATGATAAAAAGTGAAAGCATTTTTATATATATAATTCAACACAAGGCACTTTTTGTCTTTGATGTTTGATGCTCTTTGTTCAGTTAAGTTTCTCACAATTTCAAACCCACTTAGCACTGTGCTGACATAGTCTTTGAGTTGGGTCAAGTTTGATGCAAAGGATTCACAGCAACCCAGCATGCCACACATTGTAAGAAAATGCCTTGAAGCTTAAGAAAAGGAATGAAACCAGATGCAGCGCTCGGTACCAAACTAAGCATTCACAACAACAGCTCAGCCTGTCGACTCTGCAAAATCCTCCTTACTAACACCTGGAGACTTGAGCCAAAATTGGGAGAGCTGTCTCACAGATCAGTCAATTAACAGCCTGACATAGACATATTCTCAGAATAATACTGACAGATAATGTCCCAGACATCACCATCCTTCACAATCTCCTCTCCCAGCAGCAGCAGACACTGTAGACATGTTGTGGCAGCACGGTGGTATGCAGTCAGGAAGGAGTTGCCCTGGGAATCCTCAACAATGACACCAGACCCCATGAAGTCTCATGGCATCAGGTTGATCATGGTCACTGATTCCAACCTATTGATGGGAGTAATTACCCTTTACTTGAGGGTATCGTTGGTCATGTCGTGTGGCACTAATAAGGTACTAAACAAAATAGGTTTGAAGGAAATAGAAATTCAAAACAGGGCACTCAAGAGGCACTGTGGGTCATCATCAGCAGAATTGCATTCAACCACAGTCTGTCACCTTAAGAGCTGGCATATCCACCTCCCTCACCACTACACCTCAACTTGCCCTTCACCCCTCCACTGGGGACTGATCCTGGTTCATAGAAAAGTGTAGGAGAGCATGCTAGATGCAACACAAGTCCTGTCTAAAAATGAAAAAACATGGGGGCAGCATATAACAGACCTGGCTAAACAATCACACAACCATGCGTTCAATTTGAGTTCTGCAGTCCTGTAATATCCAGTCATGAACACCTGAACAACTGACGGGACGAGAGGCTTCACAAATATTCAAAGTCTCAGTGATAGGGGAGTCTAGTGCAAAAGAAAAGGCTGAAACATTTTCATGCATCTTCAGCCAGAAGTGATAAGTGGATGATTCATCAAGGCCTCTGCCTCGGGCCCTCAGCATTATAGATGCCAGTCTTCAGCTGACTCAACTCACTCCACATGATGCTACAAAATAGGTGAAGGTACTCAATACTGCAAAGATAATGGGCCTGGTCAACATTCCAGAAATTGCATTGTGCTCCAGATCTAGTTGTGCTATTAGCCTCACTGTTCTGGTGCAGCTACAACATTGGCATCTACCCAGCAATGTGGAAAATTTCCCAGATATGCCAACTGCACAAAACAGGACAAAACAACCCAGCCAATTACTGCTAAACAAAAAGCCAAAAGAACTGTGATGCTGTCAATCATAAATAAAACGGAAATTGCTGGAAAACCTCAGCAGGTCTGGCATATCCTTGGAAAGAAAGCAGATTCAACATTTCAGGTCTAGTGACCCTTCTTCAGAACTGGAGATTGGAGTCGGAACTGGAGACTGAACTCCGGTTCTGAAGAAGGGTCTCTGGACCCAAAATGTTGACTGTGGTTTCTCTCCACGAACAGTGCCAGAGTTACTGAGCTCTTCCAAGAATTTCTGTTTTTGTTCCAGCTGATTACTGTCCTATCAGTCTGCCCTTGATTGTCAGCAGAATGATGGAAAATATTGTTGATAATGATACTAAGTGACACTTGTGCAGTGAGGACATGCTCAGTGATACTCAGTTGTACTCCATCAAAACCATGACAAATATGGACAAAACTCTTCAATTCCAGATCTGAGGTGAAAATGCCTATTCTTGTTATCAAGGCAGCTTTTGAAAAAATATGACCTGCCGGAGCCCTAGTAAAGCTAACATCCATGGAAGTCAGAGGGTAAACTGTCTGTTAGTTATAGATATACCTAGCTGAAGGAAGAAAGATGTGGCAGTTGAAGGTCAAACATGTCAGTCCCTGGACATCGTTGCAGGATTTTCTTAAGGTAACATTTCAGGTCCAACCATCTTCAACTACTTCATTAATGACTGACCCTCTGTTGTAAGGTCAGAACTGGGGATGTTTGCTGATGACTGCACAACATTCAGCACCATTCCCAGCTCTTCAGATACCGATGCATCCCACATTCATTTGCAAAATGACTCGAACACCACTCAGGCTTGGGCTGACAAGTGACATTGATTAATTCCCCTGTATCAACATCCTAGGGATTACTGGACTAGTTATTTAAACACAGTGGTACAGGGACAGGGCAGTGACTAAGAATTCTGTGACAAACAATTCACCCACAAAATGCACGGTCAGGTTGATTGTGGAGGTTGTGAATGTGAAAGGTGGTCAATGACTATTTTTTAGATACTAACATGCATTGGGGAGACAGAAAATGCATTGCTTGTCACAGAATTCCTAGCCTTTGACCTGTTCTTGCACTGTTGTAACTCATTAACGCTTCTTAGAAATTTCCAAACCTGAGACCTCTACCACTTACCAGGGCATGGGCAGCAGGTACAGAAGAGCAACATCACTTGCAAGTTCCTCATTCACCATCCTGACTGGAAATTTGTTGCTTCTCTTTCTTTGTCACTGGGTCAACACTCTGGAAGTCCCTTAGACTTAGGCCAGTTAACTGGCAATTTATTTGTATGAGAAGTCACACAGTTGCATCAAACATCAGAAAATTTAACAGCTGCTTGACTTTTTGCCTTATTTAATTTTCTTCATAATACAAACACAATCCATTTTTCATTCTGACAATCAGGTCACCATATTTACCACATGGCACAAAACATAGGTGATATCAATACATCAAACATGTAAAACCTCAAGCATGTGGTTTTGTGGTTTTAAAACCTTTAGCTATCAAGGTCAATGTACTTACTTCCAGAACCTGGAGGTCAGCTTCAGAAAGGTTTTCTCAATGAAGTGTTTGTCAGACTAACCTACTCTGTATACTCTCAAAGCATGAAGAGAATCGGAAAACTCAAATGTTCTGTTTCTGACAGCATGCTCCTTTCTACTTAAAAAAGACATGTTTTTCAAAGGGTAAAATCTTAATATATTCATGTATCAGGAGATATGGTGGGAGCATTAATAAACCATTGAAACTAGAGATATTTACCAAAAATTTGTTTTGTACTCAGCAGGAAAAACATAAAAATGCCAAATTTCAGGTGACAATGATAATTCATACTACAGGGAAAGAAGATATGGATTAATTGTTAAGTTGATGCCAATTAGAGCTACCGCAATGGAGGAAGCATTGGGGAGCTATAAACTCTCCAATCTCCTCAACAATTAAAACATGTGTGAAGCTTGAACATATCCCTTTTGTTTATAAAGCGTGGTTTCTTATGTATGAACATATGCCTTTCCTAGCTAGCGTTAATGAGCCATAACATATTAATGAACTCCACTGATTATGTTAGCATGGTTGTTAATATAGCTATTGGCAGACTCAGGATTGTTCAGGAAGTGCTGCCCAATCATTTAGAGACCATTGGCTCATGACCAACCTTCTGTAATCTTTCTATTTATACCAATAGAGCCCTGTTTCTTTCAACTGGATGTTCCAATTTAAGATGATGTCTGAACCTATTTGAATGTTGCTAAACTGCCCCAGTTTGCTCGAATTGTACATTCCAACCCTCAATGGTAGCTATGCAGTGCTATCCATCACTCACACACCTCAACTGTTTTGCAAACGCCACCAACTACCAAATGAACAGATGATGAATATATTAGTTAATGAATAATTAGATGTAAATTGATGGTAAAAATATAACCGGTAGAGTGAGAGTTTTAATGAATGTGCTTAAACTGAAATAATGCTCTCACCAAAAGAGTGGAATTGGACTCTGTTTCAATACAGTTAAGTTCTAATGTATGACAGTATGTACCACTGCAACTTTAACACAAGCAGCATTGTGTGGCTCTAAAAATGTGAAGTATAAATTTGCCACAGGCCAGTGGCAAAATTGTTGCATTTAGACAATATTGGTTAGAAGTAGGAATACAAATCTCATTGCATTATTTCATTTGTGATTAGCTTTTTTAATGTTTGGTGTTTCTTTGTAGTTGATATATCAGTAAAATTAAATATTGATTGAAAACTATTAGTAGTATTTATTACATGGTATTATTCAGTGATTCCATTTGGATTCTTGCTATTGCAAACAAAGTTTTAGGTTTTTCTTAATGTAACTATATCAATCTCTTTTAAATTTTGTTTTGGAAATTTTAGTGTTTAATTTATTTAAGACATTTTTTGCTTGCAGTTTGCATAATTGAAATCATAAAGCTGTTTAATCATATTGTCAAGAAAACAGACAACTCGCTTGACTCAAATTAAAATCAACTTTCAATGATGTAGTAGGCTATTTTGTATATCTTTTGAATGCTTGCACTTCTGTTTCTGTAACCATCTCATAAGAATATTGAACTCTGAAGGAGTGATCAGATAAATGGTGAATGATTAAAGATGTTAGTGGCATGCATTCTCACTTTCCATCTGGAGTTCAGTTCTTCTGTCATTGTTTGAACCAAGGCTGTAATGAGGTGAGGAGCTGAGTGATTCTGGTGCAACCCAAACTGAGTTTTAGTGAGCAGGTGACCAGGGTCAATCCCCTGGCTTGATGACAATGTTAGATGGGGTATATGCCAGACTGTTAGGGTGCAGCTTGTGTTAGAATTCAGCTCTGCTGCTGCTGATGGCCCACAGTGCCTCACGGACGACTAGTCTCGAGATAGTAGATCTGTGTAGCACAATGGTAATACCAAACAACATAATGGAGGGTATCCTCAATGTAAACTCAAAGTAAAGATGGTACTTTGTGTCCACAAAGACAGTATGGTGGTGACTCCTACTGATATTGTCATGGACAAACACATCTGCAGCAGGCAGACTGATAAGGGTGAGGTCAAATATGTTTCTCCCTCTGATTGGTTCCTTCAGGATTGTTGCAGATTCAATTTAGCAGCTATGTCCTTGAAGACTCAATCAACTCAGACAATTCTTTGGAATTGCACTCCAGATATTGGTACATGCCTGACTGTATCATCATCTGAATGAGGGAATGGTGTTGGAACATATACCACCATGACGAGAGCTCATGACAGCTGGGCTAACGATCATCAAATAGGTAAAAACAATGACTGCAGATGCTGGAAACCAGATTCTGGATTAGTAGTGCTGGAAGAGCCTAGCAGTTCAGGCAGCATCTGAGAGGAGTAAAATTGACGTTTCGGGCAAAAGCCTTTCATCAGGAATACAGGCAGAGATCCTGAAGGGTGGAGAGATAAGTGAGAGGAGGGTGGGGGTGGGGAGAAAGTAGCATAGAGTACAATAGGTGAGTGGGGGAGGGGATGAAGGTGATAGGTCGGTGGGAAGGGTGGAGTGGATAGGTGGAAAAGAAGATAGGCAGGTAGGGCAAGTCAAGGGGACAGTGCTGAGCTGGAAGTTTGGAACTGGGGTGAGATGGGGGAAGGGGAAATGAGGAAACTGTTGAAGTCCGCATTGATGCCCAGGGGTTGAAGTGTTCTGAGGCAGAAGATGAGGCGTTCTTCCTCCAGGTGTCTGGTGGTGAGGGAGCGATGGTGAAGGAGGCCCAGGACCTCCATGTCCTCGGCAGAGTGGGAGGGGGAGTTGAAATGTTGGGCCACAGGGTGGTGTGGTTGATTGGTGCGGGTGTCCTGGAGATGTTCCCTAAAGCGCTCTGCTAGGAGGCGTCCAGTCTCCCCAATGAAGAGGAGACCGCATCAGGAGCAACGGATACAATAAATGATATTGGTGGATGTGCAGGTAAAACTTTGATGGATGTGGAAGGCTCCTTTAGGGCCTTGGATGGAGTGAGGGAGGAGATGTTGGTGAGGTTTTGCAATTCCTGCAGTGGCACGGGAATGTGCCAGGATGAGATGGTAGGTTGTAAGGGTGCGTGGACCTGACCAGGTAGTCACGGAGGGAACGGTCTTTGTGAAAGGTGGAAGGGGGTGGGGAGGAAATATTTCTCTGGTGGTGAGGTCTGTTTGGAGGTGGCGGAAATGTCGACGGATGATTTAGTTTATTCGAAGGTTGGTGGGAGGGAAGGTAAGCACCAGGGGCGTTCTGTCCTTGTTTCGGTTGGAGGGGTGGGGCGTGAGGGCGGAGGTGCAGGATGTGGACGAGATGCATTGGAGGGCATCTATAACCACTTGGGAAGGGAAATTGCGGTCTCTAAAGAAGGAGGCCATCTGATGTGTTCTGTGGTGGAACTGGTCCTCCTGGGAGCAGATACGACGGAGGCGGAGGAATTGGGAATACGGGATGGCATTTTTGCAGTAGGGTGGGAAGAGGTGTAATCCAGGTAGCTGTGGGAGTCAGTGGGTTTGTAAAAAATGTCGGTATCAAGTCGGTCATCATTAATGGAGATGGAGAGGTCCAGGAAGGGGAGGGAGGAGTCAGAGATGGTCCAGGTAAATTTAAGGTCGGGGTGGAATGTGTTAGCGAAGTTGATGAATTGCTCAACCTCCTCGTGGGAGCACGAGGTGGCACCAATCTTCTCCATCAATATGGCCTGAAAATGTCCAGGTACATAGTTCTTTGATAGTTGCATCACAGGTAGACAGGGTGGTTAAGAAAGCATTTAGCATGCTTGCCTTCATTGCTCAGACCATTAAATATGGGAGTTAGGATATCATGTTGAGATTGTATGGACATTGGTGAGCTCAAGTTTGGAGTACTGTATACAGTTTTGATCACCATGCGATAAAAAGAGTATTATTAAATTGGAGACGGTTCATAAAAGATTTACCAGAATGTTACAGGGACTGGAGGGTTTGAATTATAATGAGAGGCTTGGAACTTTTTTCACAGTAGCGTAGGAGATTCAGAAGTGACTTGAAAGAGGTTTATAAAATTACGAGGGGCATGGATAAGGTGACTGGCACCCTAGGGTGGGTGAGTTCAAAACTAGGAGATATATTCTGAAGGTGAGAGGAGAAAGATTTAAAAAGGACCTGAGGGACAACTTTTAATGAACTTGGAGGACCCTTTACAGACAACAAGCAAATCTAATGTCATTTACAAAATACCATGCAAGAACTGTAACAAACACTACATTGGACAAACAGGCAGAAGACTAGCCACCAGGATACATGAATATCAACTCGCCACAAAAAGACATAACCCACTCTCACTAGTATCCATACATATGGATAAGGAAGGAGACCACTTCGACTGGGTCAACACATCCATCCTAGGACAAGCCAAACAGAGACATGCACGAGAATTCCTAGAAGCATGGTATTCCAACTGGAACTCTATCAACAAACACATTGACTTGGATCCCATTTACCACCCCCTGAGAAAAAGAACAGGAAATGACATCACCAGCATCTGCAGACCTCACTTTCTCCTCGAAGATTTTAACCTACTGCGAATCCTCTTGCAAGGATGCCTTCCTTGAAGAAGCTCTCTTCCTCCCTCTACAAGGATTTCAGTGAGTCCCTCTCTCACTGCACCCCCCAGGTCATCTCCTGTGCACAGAAGCCCTTACTGAAGATGATACCTATTATGGTGACGAAAAGTGTGAAAATGAACCTTCCAGCTCAGTGAGCAAACCTATATCCTGAACATCAATCTGGGCTACAAATCTTCTCAAACTTGCCAGAGGAAGTGGTAGATGCAGGCACAATTACAACATGTAAAAGACATTTTAATAGGTACATATATAGGAAAAATTTAGAAGGGTATGGACCAAAGGCAGGGGAGTGGGGCTAATGTAGTTTGGGACACTGGTCAGCATGGACAAACTGGACCGAAGGGTCTGTTTCTGTGCTGTATGAGTCTGTGACTCTATAACCATAAATCATCAACTGTTCCAATATAGGTAGCATCCCATAAGCAATTTGGCACACTCTCTGGTCCAGTAAAAAGAAAAACCAAACAAAACAATCTTGACCCTTTGATTTTTAAGAGAAAGCCTCTCTGTCTAAGACTTCACTCTCGCAGAAGAGAACTCAAGCTACCAGCTTCAGCAGTGAGTAAAAACCCATCAATGAACTGAAAGCAAAACTAAAGACTTCTGGATCTGTGTGAACGTGACCCCATTCATTCATGATCCTTTTACTTTAAAAAAAATCCTGGGAGAACACAAAGCTGTTTACCAACTGTCTGTTTGAAGGAGACATTTCAGCATCACTGTGATAACATTCCTGTGCAAGAGAAACAGGAGAGAACACATCTCTTAAAGGCACAGTATCATCACGTTCTCCAAGATGCTATCACTTCTGCTTTGCTTTTAACACCAGCATCTATTCAATTTAAGACTTGCAAGGCAATGGTGTGTAACCCAACTCCTGTGGGTAATCAATGCCATTTAAACAAGTTAATTGAGAAACCCAGAAATAATATGTTATTGCAGTGGCTAAGAGCTTCTTCTACTTCCAGGTAACCCACCTGTTATCAGACATCACCAAAATCTCCATTTCCCACTTCTGGCACATCAGCATTTTAAAACCTGCTCAATTAGTCGATCCTGATTTGGCACTTCCAATTGTTTTGTGCTTGTGGAATATTCCACCTGAAATTGGAATGATGGATATTACCTCCTGCTTGGCAAAAGTGAGGCCTGCAGATGCTGGAAACCAGAGTTTAGATCAGAGTGGTGCTGGAAAAGCTGGAAAGTAAGGCAGCATCCAAGGAGCAGGAAAATCGATGTTTCGGGCAAAAGCCCTTCATCATTGCCTACTGCTCGTGTAAAAGGCTAAGTCATGGGTTTTCAAAATCTTTGACAGTGGGCAGTGATATTTGAAAGGGTTCTGTTCTGGAACTCACTTTGTTCACTATGAGGATCAATTACTTTAAATCGAAAGTACAGCTCGTTCTACTATAACGTGCGTTTCGTCAACGCGAATGACAAATTGGGGGTGCTGTTCTAAAGCGTGTAGTTTTAAAATGTATGTTGATTCTAACACGATTACATCACCAATGCTTTAGTGCTGTTTCTAAAGTGCGATTGTTGTATAATGCAGGGCTGCCCAAGAACACAATCATCGGGTTTTTTTTAGATTAGATTCCCTACAGTGTGGAAACAGGCCCTTCGGCCCAACAAGTCCACACCAACCCTCCGAAGGGCAACCCACCCAGACCATTTCCCTCTGACTAATGCGCCTAACACTATGGGCAATTTAGAATGGCCAATTCACCTGGCCTGCACAAGGAAACTGGAGCACCCAGAGGAACCCATGCAGACACGGGAAGAATGCGCAAACTCCACACAGACAGTCGCCCAAGGCTGGAATTGAATCTGGGTCCCTAGCACTGTGGAGGCAATAGTGCTAACCACTGAGCCACCCTGCCACCCACTATAGAGGAACCAACTATAAAATGAATGATGTTGCAATTAATAGATTACGTTTAACTCTAAAGAGTAGTGCTTTCTCACCAACAGTACTAACGTAGAGGAAAATTCTGCTTTCTTCTTCGTAAAACAGAACACAATTTTGTAAACAGATTTGAAGAAATTTTCATGAAACTTATTTAATGTGCAGGCTAATTTCCATGGAGTTGCTGCTAATTGATTTATATATCTGAGGGGAAAGATTAGAAGAATCTTTCAGGCACTTGCAGGTCCAACTAGATTTGATGTGAACTTTCTTATCTTCTATTAAGATATGAAAATCTGTTTATTTCGTTCTCCCTGCATGGTTCTTTCTAGAGCAACTAAAAAATGGCCTAACATTTAAAAAGAATTGAAAGCTCCGAGGCAAAGATTAAATTTTAAATTCCTTTCTGCCTCTTGCTCCTAAGCAATGCTGGGTAAGAGCAACAAATCACTGCCCTTCATCCAGCGTTGCCATGGCTGCAAATAGACCATGTGCTGTAATTGTTCTAACATTTGAATACGCCTACAGATTTCTGAGCAGACGTACTCAATTTCTTCAACAAAATATTGAGAGTGAGAGCAACTAACAGGAGTTACTTCAGGGCAGTCCTCAACCAATATTCCATTCTAGCTTAACTGAGTTATTGAAGTTTAAATCTTCTCAAGCAACTTCAACTTCCAAAAATCAGTCATAAGCCATGAAATTCTCTGGAATATGTTATTTCATTCAATGGAACATCACAATACCAAATACAATTGTTAAAAAAAATGTAATGGGCTTTAAAGTGTTCTGGGAAAGATTGAGTTTGTGAAAAATGCTATAGAAATGGAAATCTTTTAAACCTTTCTTTATATATCATAATATTCAGAGTTAAACAGTTTCAGTACTAAAAATGAATTGCTTGTTTGACCTTTGCTAATGGGTTTGATTTACCTTCAGCTGTTATCAACTGAAGCAAAATATCTTCACAAAGTTATTAGTCATGTTTCATGGAGATTAAGCTTCATATTTCAAAGAAGGAATTTATTAAAAGGAGTGAGAAAATTATGAGCATAAAGATGCTCTTAAGTGTCAAATTGTCAAAAGAAAATTACACTACTAATTACGAAAATGTCAAAAAGAAATCAAGAGGAATGCAGAAGTCTGCAAAAAAGATGAATGACCTCAAAAAATATGTGGCAAAGAGGAAATTATGTATTAACAATTATGGTGGACAAATGTTGAATATGTTCATATGACATTTCTGTAATGTTTATGTTTATATCAAATGAACCGCCGCATCTGCCAAAACAGTCAACAAAAACACATGTCAAATGATTGTTCATTGACCTTTCTGAGCTCTATATTTTTAGTTGACTATTTGGTTAAAAATTACAAATGCATAATGTTCAGTTCTTTAAGCTGCATTTTCATAAAAGTGTTTAACTCCTCCTAAAATATAGTATGGTATGATGCAGGGTGTTCACAAATCACACTTGCTTCATTCCAAAAGGTACATTCCCATCCCAAACCATTGTAGATTTCCAAAAAAGAGAAGTACTTGCCTTATCTGAGAAGCAGGAGAGTCAAGAGGTAGGGACCAGTGACATCAGGGAATGTTATCTAGCTATCATGAAATACACAGATTGACAAAAGGTGGCAGAAGCTCAGAGACCAAGCAATGACCTTTTACTGTCCTGTCCCGGGATACTATGGCAAACACTTAAGATCCTTGGACATAAAGATAAAATGAAGGAAACTGTCACTTACAATAATCTTAAGTTTAATGAAAGGATCTTATCCATATTTTGAGACAGCAAGCACCCTGACAGGTCAAATTACAGAACTGTTTTCTTGTCTTGGGTATTAGAAACACTACACTTTCTGCATAAAATACAATATTGAGGATACAGTTGATGGTATGTCCAACAGGCAGGAAAAAAGGCAAGTCAGTAGGAATTGGAATTGAATTGATGCTGTCAAGGTTATTCTGAACTACATTCTTGCTAATCTAACCAATTGAGACATCATCAGTTTATATTATTCTTGCCAAATCCGAAGTGTAAAACATGTAGGAAATGCATTTTATGATATTATAAACTACAAAAACTTCCTTTCAAGTTGTTGTGATAAACACAAAGTTATAAAAGATCATAAAGATCATTTTAAAAGCCTTGAATAGGTAAAGAGAGGTAAAGAATTACTTGTATTTACATCCCACATTGTCTTATCTTTCAGAAATACCCTGAAATCATCTTACATCAAATGAACTACTGTGAAATATAATGAAGGAGTTCAATAAGCAAATGCTGCATTGGGTTTTTTTGTCGGATTATTATGTCTCTGTTCAACTCAGGACCGAACGTTGCTGCTATTTTTGGTTTTGATATGTATCACCTACAGAATGCATTACAGTAATTCATCAAGATTTCTTCAGTAACATTTTTTGGATGTGAGGCTGTCGAAGCCATGTTATGGATCACATGTTATGAAGAAGGCAACATATCATCAATTGAACATTAGTTCAATTGTTCCCCAAGTCATTAGTTACCATCAACTTTGCTCCTTTGTCATCCCTCTTTTAGATCGCTTGTTCAGCCTGAGCCAGACATTCTACGTTTTGCATTTCTTTTTATTTACAGGAAGGTTGCAAACCTTGCACTCTATTCATCACAAAGACTGCTTACTTTCACTGAAATTAGCTATCATATCACTGAAAATAAAGAACTTCTCTCAGTCCCTGATCAGTAAACGTTAACTTGTGCAGAACCCAGTGTTGTGTGGAGTTCCACATACCATCAACTTCAGCCTCAATTGTATCCTTAATATTGTATTATTATATTGTATTGTATTGTATTTTATACTGGTTAATTAACCATCCTGACAATTTCTTCTTTTTGTACAGTCATTGAAAGTTCAAATCTCATGTTCAAATCTTTTCATGGCCTTAACTGAATTGTATTCCTGAGTTTAATGAGGTAGCCAAAATTGTGGTGTAGTCTGATTTCTACCTAATCCAGCATCGACCAGTTTCATCATGGGCATGGAATGGATAAGTGTTGAGGGTTGTCACACATCTGACAGCTCTGACTTGTAGCTTGTGATACTAAACAATTGATAAAAAGGATTAAACTTTATAAAGTTTATTTGAAAGCAGGGTCCTTTTCTGTCCTAGAAATCACACTTGGGCCTCAGTCATTCTGTATGTTATGGGCTGGGGTCAATGGATTTCTAATATTCCAACAAAAAGGTATTGATTATTGCACAAGGAAATAGTATTGAAATAGAAAATCAACCATGATCTCATCAAATTATTGCCTAGTTTTCCTCCTATTTCTTATGTTTACATGTACTTATATTATTCATTGTTAACAGTGAATATTATTGTGCACAAAAGTGGATAAACTCAATCAGATTGTCAAGCTGTCGAGTTATTTAAATACCCTCCTCTTTAAATTAAAGAAAACTGCTGTGTCTCATTGTTGAAAATTGTGCTTTTTATTTCAATATATGTTTATTGACAGAAGCTTGTGGAGTATCATTATAGAATTAATGCTACTTGATTGCTTCTAAAACCTCCAAAAGGAAGTTAGTATGTTCACTGCTTGATTGGCATTCAATGTGTCTTTGATGTGGGGTTTATGAACACAAATATTTGGTTTATCAAGGATTAAGCACTTAAAGAGATTTCAAAGTATTGAAAGGATTTATGTCCATGAGAGTCTTAAAATATATGTCTTAAATATGAATATGTAGAACTTAATTAATTAAAGTTATCTCAATATGTAAAATAACTCCTGAGATCTGCCCATAGTAGAAACTGGATGAGTAATCTTAGATGGTGTAAGGATAAAGAATGGTGGATGTAACAATATGGATTAGCATATGTTAGTATCACATTGCCATTGACTCTATAAATAATTATGGGATGAGTAGGAGATTATGAATTAGTATGAGAGTTCGAGGGGCCACAGCAGGATGAGTAGCGTGTGAATTCACATGAGTTGGCATAGATGGGTCACAGAGAGTTTGTGGGGAGTGGTGGGGGGGGCGGGGTTAAGAAGAGGGATTAGGACAAGAAAGTAGATTTTGGTTTATTTTATTCCATTCACCAGAACTGTGACAAAGTGCCAAGGTACTGAAGAATGCTTTTTGAACAGATTGCTTTGTCACCTCTGACTCCTTCTGCAATACCTCAGGGCATGGCGGGCCAAACTCTGGTTAGCATCTGCCCATTCCCACCCTGAACCCAGAGCAAACATCGGTCCTCTCCTGGTACCTCCTCCTGATTTGAGCCTATGAAGTTGGAAAATTTCTCATTTCTGCATACCTGGCTCAGGAGCAAACAGTCAGCCCTTAAGTCTACACTCCTTTATCTCTTCCACATTATAAAATACCACTATTATAATGTTGATACTTTCTACATTAAAAGACCTGTTGTTGTATTAATTCAAATGCTTATTTCTACATAACCAGCTTTATTAAGCACCAACATCAATGAGAATGTCAATTTAATCTGAACTTTGTTTGAAGGCAAGTAGGAAGCATTCACAGCCTTCTTATGGACTGCAAGTCTTCTTCAAACTAAATATTATGATACTGCCAATGAACTACAATGAAATGCAGATAAAGATGTACAAATCACTCTCCTGAAGCATTCAAGGAAGTGTTGACAGCACTAGCAACATTAAGACAAAACTGAGCTCATGGAGATGAAACATTTCACAGAATTATTAATTAGGTTATCACAAATGAAGCTTGCAATGAAGTTATACGCATTAGCAATAAAATAGATAAGCAGTCACAAAATAACATCATGTTTATATTCCCTACAATTGCTGAGGTTAGTAAAACCATCAATTCAGTAAAGATTAGTAAAACACCGGGACTTTATTCAATTCCTCCGGAGAATTGTAAATGCTGCTATAAACCTTTTACTGAGCAGCTATATGGACTCAGGCACCATTCCAAAAAATATCAATTGAGGTGAAGGCATTCGTTCAGTCAGCAAATATCAAAGATAGCACATCACTGATTTGGTAAAAAAAAACACTTTGTTCATACAGAGACCTCTTGAGATGAACAATAAGGAGAAGGTAATATCTGCACCATCTTTTAATAGCTGCTCTTCCTGTGTTGTTATAATATCATAGAATGACATGGTAAGACCATAAGACAAAAGGGCAAAAGTAGGCCATTCAGCCCATCAAGGCTGACCTGCCATTCAATGAGTTTATGCCTAATCTAATAATCCTTGACTCCACTTTTCTGCCCTTTCCCCATAATCCTTGATTGCCTTATTGATTAAAAATCTATCTCAGCCTTAAACATTTTTAACGATCTCTGTGATGAAGAATTACTTGATTTAAAACAATCTGACAAAAGAAATTTCTCCTCATTTGTGTCTTAACTGCGTGACTGTTATTCTGAGATCATGCTCTCTAGTCCTCGATTCTCCCTACCTCTTTACATCTAAGCCTTCTAAAATTTTGGCTGCTTCAATAAAGTTGCCTTTCATTCTTCCACATACCAATGAGTACAGGCTCAATTTACTCATAAGACTTTCCATCCATATCTGGTATCAGTCTAATGAACCTTCTCTGGACGATCTCTGATGCCAGTATTTTATTTTTCTTCGATAAGGAGCCCAAAACTGTTCACAGTATTTCATCTGTGATCTGACAAATACCTTTGTATAACTTTAACAAAACCTCCCTAATTTATACACTATTCTACTTGAAATTAAGGCAAGCATTTCATTTGCCTTTCCTATTACTGGCTGAACTTGGATGCTAGTTTCTATTTATGATTCATGCAAGAGGACTCTCAAATTGCTTTGTTCTGTGGCTTTCTGCAGTCTTTCTCCATTCAAATAATATCCAACTCCTCTATTCTTCCTGCCAAAGTATACAACCTTATATTTCCCAATATTATATCTGCCAAATTTTTGCCCATTCCCTTAAATTGTCTACCTTGCTCTGCAGACTCTTTGTGTCACCCTCACAAATTATCTTCCAATCTACTTTTGTGTCATCTACAAACTTGGAGATAGTACACTCACTTTCCCCATCCAAGTCACATAATACACATTTTGTGAATAATTCTGGCCCCGTAACAGATCCTTCTGACACACCACTAGTTACGGATTGCCAACCTGAAACTGCCCCCTTATCCCAACTCTCTGTTTTCTATTAGTTAGCCAATCCTCTAGCCATGTTAGTATATTACCTCCAACACTATAGGCTCTTATCTTATTCAGGAACCTAATGTATAATGCCTTATCAAACATGTTCTGAAAATCCAAATATATTACATCCATTGATTCATTGTCATTTAACCTGCTTGTTACTTCCTTAAAAGATTCAAATAAATCTGTTAGCCATGATTTCCCTTTTGTGAAGACATGTTGACTCTGCTTGATTATATTATGTATTTCTAAAGATCAAATGTTACATCCAGATGGTAAGATACTGGCCTGGAGTTAGCTACATATTGCTTCCTTCCCTTTATGTAAATATGGCTGTTAAATTGAAAATTTTACAATCCTCTGGGGCCTTTAATAGATTCGAAGGATTTCTGGTAGATTACCACCAGTGCATCCATTACCTCGATTTTCAGAAATAGCCTACCTGCATTTATTGCAGATTTTTGCCAGGGTTAGTGGGAGCAGGATGGAAAGGGGAAGGAATGAAGATTTGCTAGAAAATCAATGTTGACTCTATGTAAGGCAAACAAAACCAAATACCTTTGAAGCAAATTTTACATTGAAACAATGTAACAGAAAGTAAAATATATTATGCTACAAAAATCATAACAATACAAACAGATGCATCCTGTACATTGGACTAAATGTGGTGTGTAAATGGCAGAAAAGATTCTCTACAGCTTAGCCCTGTTTTCTCAAATCACAGATGTCCAATATTCTAGGGGAGAGGACAAATGAAAAACCATGCAAACATTCTGGAGCTCTCCTCGATATTAATGACTGGGAGGAAATTTCCTTCAAATTGTTCAAAACAGCAACAACTTTTAAATCAAGCTGTACCATGCTTCTGAGTTCAAATGTCTTCATGATCAGGCACAGGGGTGACAGAGAAAGAAGGAAACTTCAAATCCTATCACATCGTGAAACATCCTGCCCATGGTCCCAAAGATCTCTGGCTCAGAAATCTGTTTGTTAAGAAAAGTGAAAACTAAGACAGCAACTTGTGATCCTGAAGAGATATTGTCCTCAAATCGTGAGACAGCTGAGGGCAATGTTCAGCAAACATCCAGCTTGATCCAGTAACTTTGGCCATGGGAATCACAGTTACCCAGATTGCCTTAAAAACAGAATACAGCAAGGAATTCTATTGGTCTTCATTCTAATATATACAACACATAAATCACGGAAAGAATTTTAAAAAGCACAATAAAAATCAGGAAAGCATTTTTTAACATTTATTTTTCTAACCAATCTATTCCAAGATGTTAATATACACACCTCTGAAAAGCATGTTCCTTGAACCTGAGCCTCCTGGTCCAAGGTGAGGGATACTACCTCTGCACCACAAGAGGACGTTTCTTTCATGAGAGTTGGGCAGCAGGGGCTAAGACAGCAATATTTGTTTTATGCCGGTTCAGGAGTAGGAAGACTACCACTGTGCCACAAGAGAGATGGTGGTAAGCATTTTATAAATGTACAAGTGAAATGACTTGCATCTGAATTTCTTAACTTAATTTCAAGCGCTTTGGACTGAATTTCCATCTGTATGCAAAGGTGTATGGATGATGATAACTTGAATTATTTTTGGAAGAAAACATTATGCCTTGCAGTTAGTATGTTAGTGTACCTTTAAGAGACACGTGCTTGATGTCAGCGCTGTATCATAGTACACGATCTGATGGTATAAAAGTCTCAGGGTCTATCTTAACTGGCCACTTGAAGCATGACATGCTGTTGGAAGCAATGCTACTTTGTGTAGGTGAATACCTTACTGTCAGCTCAGACATGGTTGTGCCTGTGACTATAATATTTGCATATATTAGTGAGTGGTAATAAGCATCTATTGGACATTTCAATACCATGTGACCCAAAGGGATAACATAAGCAATGTTCCACCAGATAAGGCTGAAGAAAAATGGCACCGGGTCAGGAATGTTTATATCATGAGCCTAGTTGAGTTTCTGGTCAATGATAACCCCCAGGATGTTGATTGTGGGAAATTCAGTGATGTTAACAGCACTGAATGTCAATGAACAGTAGGTGGATCATCTTTTACTGGAGATGGTCATTGCCTGGCATTTGTGTGGCGTGAATGTTACTCGCCAGCCAAAGCCTGGATATTGTCCGGATCTTGTTGCATATCAACATGGACTGCTTCAGTATCTGAGGAGTTGCAATGGTGCGGAACATTGCACAATCGTCAGCAAACATCTCCACTTCTGACTTTATGATGAAGGGAAGGTCATTGATGAAGCAGTTTGAAGATGGTCAGGCCTAGGACACCACCCTCAGGAACTCCTGCAGAAATGTCCTGGAGCTGAGATGACTGACCTCTACAACCACAACTATTTTCATATGCCAGGTATGACTCCAACCAGTAGAGATGTTGCTCCCAACTCCCATTGATTCCAGTTTTTAAGGCCTCTTAATGCAACACTTATGCAAATGCAGGGCATTGATGTCAGGGGCTGTCACTGCCACCTCACTTATAGAAATCAGCTTGTTTGTCCATGTTTGAACAAAGGTTGTAATGTGGTCTGGAGCAGAGTGGCCTGGCAGAACCCAAATTGGGCATCACTGAGCAGGTTTTGCTGAGCAGATGCTGCTTGATAACACTATTGATGACATCTTACATCACTTTTACTGATGATTGAGAAATGACTGATGGGGCGGTAATTGGCCGGGTTGAATTTGCCTTGCTTTTTGTGTACAGGACTTACCTGAGCAATTTCCGAATTATCAGGTCATACTGTAGTTATACTGGAAGAGCTTAGTTAGAGGAGTGGCATATTCTGGAGCACAAGTCTTCAGTGGTATTACTGGAATGTTGTCAGGACCATAGCCTTTGCAGTATTTAATGTCTCCAAGCATTTCTTGATAACATGGGAAGTGAACATTGGCAGCTGTGATGTTGGGCACCACTGGAGGAGACTGAGATGGATCATCCACTTGGCACATCTAGCTGAAAGTTGCAGTGAATGCTTCAGTTATATCTTTTGCACTGATGTGCTGGGCTCTTCCATTATTGAGGATGGGGATATTGATGGTCCCTCCTCCCGTGAGCTGTTTCATTCTCCAATACCATTCGCAACTCGATGTAGAAGGATTGCAGAGCTTAGATCGCATCCACTGGTTATGGGATTTCTTAGCTCTTGCTGCTTATGCTGTTTGGCAAGAAAATAGTTTTGTTTGACTGCTTATTCAGGTTGATATCTCAGTCTTCAGTGTGCCTGGTTCTGCTCCTGGCATGTCCTCCTGCACTCTCCATTGAACCAGAGTTGATCCCCTGGTTTGATGGTAATGGTTGAATGGGGTATGCCAGATCATGAGATTGCATCTTGTGTTGCAGTACAATACTGCTGCTGTTGATGCCCCACACAGCACCTTATGGATGCCCTGTCTTGCATTGGGAAATATATACGAAGTCTGTCCCATTTAGCAAGGTGATAGTGCCACACAATACAATGGAGGGTACTTTCAGTGAAGGCTGGATTTTGTCTCCACAAGGACTGTGCAGTGGTTAACCTTATCAATGTGGTCATAGATAGATGCATCTACAGTCAGCAGATTGGTAAGAATGAGGTCAAGTATGCTTTTATCTCTTGGAAACACCTTCAGCATTTTCTTATATTTTTGGAGGTCCAATGATTTTCTTATGGTTTGGCAACAATTCTAATGTTATTGAATGGCCACTGAGCATTGCATATAATGCATTCTGGACGAATGGCTATGAGGGATACATGGAAAATATGGTGGTGGTATGGAATGACAGAAAATTTGAGGTGTCACAGGACATAGAGGAGTCATGTGGGAATGTGAGATGATATGGTGTGGCATGAGGGCATAGAGGTAGAATGGGAAATATTTGATGGCATGGGTTGGCATTGAGTTTGGGATGAGGGAGTTAAATGTTGAGGTTTACTTTAAACAATGTTGGAAGTTTTCCAACCAGCCCACCCCTGCACATGCTCCCCATAGACTCTGTCTCACTGGCCACAAAAAGCAGACCCGACCGCCCCCTGGATGGGGAAGGGTGGTTAGATGGCCATTCTTAATGTGTTGAGTCTTTTTGTCTATTTTATTAGAAACATTATCCCTCATGCCCCCTTACTCCCCTGCCTCCCCATACATACTTCATGCCATATCCTGTAAACCTTGTGATCCCTCCATGATGAATCAATTCCACTTTATATCTCCACACCTCCGCCAGAATCATACAGTGAGTAGCTACTATGAACAGATCTCAGGAACTATGTGCAGATGAAAAAAGTGAAACTTCTCATTAGTACAAAAACAACATTGATAAAAAAACTTCCCCTTCATGAAATACATTCAAAGATTTTAACTCCTTTCAAATATTTAGCAAACTTCTATCCACTCATCACATCAATGACAAGTACTTTAACAGCCTTTTTGAACTCACAATCAAAATGCAAGTATAACTTTTGCAGATTGTGAAACTCATATTAGCATTCACAATGATCTCTGCTGTCATCACAACCATTGAAAAATGTCAGCAAAGAATCCTAATTGAAACTACATGAACAGATAGAAATAGATGTTTCTAATCCAAAAGTCCATTGACTAATGCAGTGTAACAGCAAATTTGTTTTTACAGCAAGTCTGTTTTTTAAGGTACGTATAACTGGACATTCAAACACTTCAAAATATAACACCTACACAGGCTTCCTGAACATTTTTGGCTTCAGGAATTTTTATGCCTACTTCATGAACTTGGGATCCCCACTCCATGAGTTAAGACCCTTAGAACAGCAAAAATGTGGACTGTTTGAACTCATTATAAATGTAGAATGTTTCAGCTGACTAGAACTTCTCACTTGTTTTGTTCATGCCTTCCTCTTTTCCATGTGCTTGGAAATAATGGAACCTTGATGAAATAAGGATGGGACATCTGCATCCAGGTCCTGCTCTCCATTTTGAGTTAGCCAATTCTGTGAAAATCCAATCCTATTTCTAAAGCCTTTATCATGTATCCTTTACTGTCACACACACAGAGAAATATACAAGAGACTCCCAGGTCTCATTCTCCATTCACTCTCTTTATGATTTTATTATTTTGACTGTGTCAATTCTCTTCATTCTTCCTAATACACTTTTTAGAATTAAGTTTCATCTTCCATGTTTCTGCCCATTCTACTTACTGGGCCACGTCCTCCATTACCAGCTTTCTTTCTGTTTCTTATACTTCCAAATTGAGCTGGATTCTCTCAAGTACACAAAAGTTCAGAAATACAATTAATTTCTGTATTTGCTTGAGAAAACACTGACCAAAGAAATCACAACCGTTGCTCGCTCAAAGTCTAGTATTTCTCAAATTGTAATTCCTTTGCTACTTATACATTTAAAAGGATGTGGTATATGGAAAATATCACAATATTTCTCAGATTTGCTCAAAAATGTACTCCTTTTCTCTGCTACTGAAGTTAAGAATTTGGAGTATGGGTCAGAATATGATCTTGTTTTGTTACATGGAGCTGGGTCATAATGGTAAACACGTATTCTGAATGTTGTAAAAGTTAACATTGGAATATATCCCAAGTATGATTTACAGAAAGAAACCTGTCAAACTTCCACCAAATTCAGGGAGTTGAAATGGCAACATAAATAGTCATTAATAGATTCCCCCACCATAATCAGTTGTTAGTTGTAGCTTACAAATGACTGATAATTGAGTCGGAATTTGCTGTCAAAGTAACATCAGGTTCATGAAACTCACTTTAATTTGTAGCTGAATGGTATGTTGCTGCCTGAATTGCTCCACTTTGCCATTAAATTTGTGTTCTCAGTCACCTTTCTTTTTGAACTTTGATGCAATTGCCCATTCACCATGGAAAAACAAATTATGTTGTTACATGTATAGATGCTCTTTCAAAAATGTCACTAATGGTAATGCCTTCCAGTTAACTTGCATATCAGTGAAAATGAATTATCAAAATTATGGAACCTACTCCTTTCAGATTTTTAACTTTTGCAGACAATTTTAAAAACGTCAAACTTTTAATTTTATTTTTTTGTTTAAACTTCCTTGTCTCACTTTGTTCTCTTTTAATCTGGCCTTTCCTTTCCCCTGATTTGATATTGAATTAACCCTCTTTCTTCAACCTTCATTTGCTAACTTCGCAGTCCTTAAATCTCATTGATTAAAGTTATGTCTTGTTTGATGCCCCATTCAGTCAGATTGTAAAAGCCCGAGTACTCTCACTGCAATGTTTTCAGCTCACGTCATGTGAAAAACTTTTTGAAGGGTAAAATCTAACTATACAATTATATGTCCTGCTTCATCAAATCTTGGTTCAATTAGTCTCATCCTTAGTGAATACATTTACTCCTTCCATTTTATTTAAGTCTTATCTCTAAACAAAATTGTTTTTCTTTGTGCAGAACGGTGTTTCAGCTTTCTTTGGGGTCAACAATGAAATAGAGCTAATTATAGCAGTGACACTTTGTAATGCTTAAGTGCAGTCAAGATGAAGAAGTTACTATGGTTACAGATGGTATACACTGGTGGGAAGATTTAATGTATAACTGAGAATTAATTCTGAAACTGCTGTGCCTGCTTGGAAATAAGGCATGGTTACATTATTCTGTGAAACATAAATGGAACATATTCCATGAAATGTCAGGGAGACAGAATTTTGTTTTGGACAACAGAAATTTTTTATATATATTTTGATGCACTGATGAAAGTGAACACGTCTTTGGCCAGAAGTCAGGAAAATTCTTTTAGATTAGATTAGATTACTTACAGTGTGGAAACAGGCCCTTCGGCCCAACAAGTCCACACCGACCCGCCGAAGCGCAACCCACCCATACCCCTACATTTACCCCTTACCTAAACACTACGGGCAATTTAGCACGGCTAATTCACCTGACCCGCACATCTTTGGGCTGTGGGAGGAAACCGGAGCACCTGGAGGAAACCCACGCAGACACGGGGAGAACGTGCAAACTCCTTGTGGAGACCTACAGTTAAATGTGTACACACATGGATAGCCTTTGTACAGAGTTTATCTGACAGAATGCATTTGTACAGCAGTTGTCCACTGATTGGTGCAAGTGAATAAGAAATATTACACTAAATTAGATATATTAATCTAGTCACTGCATTACTTTTATTCTAATGAACGCATTATTTCCTTATTTCAATAATGGCAGGCACCCATATTCTTGCAAAAGAATGCATTGTTCTGTAGACTTTTCTATGTTTTGAATTTCCAAGAATATACAAAAAATGGTTAATAACTGACTGCAACCTGAGAGCTTAACAATTTTGGGTATCCATTTGGAACAGTTTGGAGAATCTGAGGTCTGAGGGTAACACTTTCCTGCACATGTTGCAGACTAATTGGCACTGCAACCACTATCCATGTAGAAATGGAAGGTAATATTATCTTTTGCCTTCCTATAGTCAGCAAAAACACTCCAGCAATCAGCACAGTGCTCTCACAATCTGCCTGAATAAGAAATAAGTTCAAAGCACCTCAGCTGCAACTTGTTGAGTAACCCTTTAAAGCCTTAGAGAAAAAAAATCATCATTAGAAATCTAGTGGTGCAATGGTAGTGTTCCTGTCTTGGAACCTAGAGGCCCAGGTTCAAGTCCCACCTATTACAGAGGTGTGTAACAACACCTCTCAACAGGTTGATTGGAAAAATAAATAAAATAGCTTGAGGCCTGGAACCAGCTTGCTTCATAATGTTGGTGCTTTGGAAGTGAATAAAGAATGTGTTGCCTGCAGGCATGTTGATCAATTTTGGTATCCTCTCATTGCATTGCCATGTTTATGTGATCGACATCATTGTAGTATACTTTCAATGTCTTTGAAAGCATGTAGGGAATGCAGTTGCACGTACCACTCCAGTAATGCACATGAAAACATCAGGTAGGTCTTCATAACAGCGAAAAATAAATTTCATGATGTTACATGTAATGCAGGGTCCTGGGTAACCACATGCATTTAGTACTGTAAGCAGGGGCCAAGTGAGGAACATCAAACCCTATGAGTGTAAAACCTTTATTCATGGTCATTTATTAATTAATTAATAATTAACCAGTTATAGTTTGAGAAGGCTCCTTGAAAATGGATGGAGGCATTATTTTAATAATTACACTAGGGACAGTGCCAGGTGTGAGCTTGCCTCTGCTTTGCTAGTTCACTCTATAGCGATTAAATTGCTTTTTTAATTGGTTGGGGTGTCTGTTCACCCCCAAGCAGTTTTACTTGGAAGCCTGGTGACTGGGTGTCAGTAGGTGGAGGGGAGGAGATCTTTCTCTGCCCATTGGTTATTTAAACACCTCAATTCATCCAAAATCAACTGTAAACTAAGTCTCTCCTCATAGCTAGTAACTTCCAAAGCAGGTAACGTTCTGGAAACTATCTCTGTACCCTTTCCAAAACAGGTAACATCCTTCTGGTAGTGTGACAACCAGAATTATGCACAATATTACAAATGTGGCCCAGCTAAATTTCTATACAGCTGCAACATGACTTGACAATATTTATGCTCTATGCCCTGACTAACGGAGGCAAGCATGTCATACATATTCTTGACCACCTTATCCACTTTTATGAAACTGGGGACCTGTATGTCTAGATCCCTCTGTATGTTCGTGTTTCTAAAGGTATACTTATACGTTAGTCCATTTACTGTATACTTACCTCCCTTATTAGAGCATCTAAAGTGCATCACCTCACATCTGTTAAGATTAAGTTCCATCTGGCGTTTCTCTGCCCAAGTCTCCAGCCGCTCATATCCTGCTGTATCGTTTGGCAATCCTCCTCACTATCCACAGGTCCCCCAATCTTTGTGTCGGCTGCAAACTTACTAATCAGGCCACCTACATTCTTTTCCAAATCATTTATGTATATTGCAGACGACAGGGTTCCCAGCAGTGATCCCTGTGGAAAACCACTGGTCAGAGATCTCCAGTCAGAAAACATTCTTTCACCACTACTCTCAACTTCTATGACGAAGCAAGTTCTGCACCTATCTTACCAGTTCCCAGTGGATCCCATGTAATTTCACCTTCCGTATTAGTCTGCCATGAGGAACCTTGTCAAAGGCTTTGCTCAAGGCCATGTAGATAACATCCACCCCTCTGACCTTATCAATCAACTTTGTCACTTGCTCAAAAACCTCAATCACGTTTATGAGTTAGGATCTCTCCCACGCAAATAAGTCCATATTTTCCCAAATGTAAGTAAATCCTGTACCTAAGAAATCTCCTTCAGTAATTTCTCTAACATTGATGTAAGGCTCACTGACCTCAGATTATCCCTGTTCTCCTTCTTAAACAATTCTCTAGTCCTCTGGGACCTCTCCTATGACTGAAGAGGATACAAAAATATCCCCTTTACCTCACTCACTATCCTGGGGAAGATCCATCAGGTCCTGGGGCATAACTATCTAAATGCTTTTCGAAACACCCAACACCACCTTCTTTTTTATATTGATATGCTCTATAATATCACCAGACCCCTCTCCAGCCTTACTATCAACCATGTTCTTCTCCTTTGTGAATACTGATGCAGAATATTTGTAAAGGACCTCATCCACATCCTTGAGCTCCATACGTAAATTTCCTCTTTTACCATTGAGTAGATCTCTCCTTTCTCTAGGTACCCTTTTATTCTTTTTATACATATAAAAAGCCTTGGGATTTTCATTAATCCTGTTTTCTAAGGTTATTTTTTTTGTACATTTTAGCCCTTGTTTAAGATTAGATTACTTACAGTGTGGAAACAGGCCCTTCGGCCCAACAAGTCCACAACGACCCGCCGAAGCGCAACCCACCCATACCCCTAACCTAACACTACGGGCAATTTAGCATGGCCAATTCACCTGACCCGCACAGCTTTGGACTGTGGGAGGAAACCGGAGCACCTGGAGGAAACCCACGCAGACACGGGGAGAACGTGCAAACTCCACACAGTCCGTCGCCTGAGTCGGGAATTGAACCCGGGTCTCAGGCGCTGTGAGGCAGCAGTGCTAACCACTGTGCCACCATGCCGCCCACTAAGTTCTTTCCTACTTTCTTTATATACCTTGAGCTCTCTGTCTGCCTTCAGTTTCTTAAAACTTATGTATGCCTTCTTTTCCTTTCTAAGCTCACAATTCTTTTCATCATCCATGGTGCCCAAATCCTGAAATCCCTATACTTCATCTTCACAGGAACATGCTGGTTCTGAACTCTAAGCAACTGATTTCCACATGAATGGTAAAGTCCCAGGGAGTGTTGCTGAACAAAAAGACCTTAGAGCTCAAGTAAATAGTTTCTTGAAAGTGGAGTCACAGATAGATTGGATAGTGAAGAAGGTGTTTGATACTCTTGTCTTTATTGGTCAGTGCATGGAGTTTAGTATTGGGAGGTCATGTTGTGACTGTACAGGACATTGGTTAGGCCACTTTTGGAATATTGCATGCAGTTCTGGTCTCCCGCCTATAGGAAAGATGTTGTGAAAGGGTTCAGAAAAGATTTACAAGGATTTTGCCAGGGCTGAAGGTTTGAGCTACAGGGAGAGGCTGAATAGGCTGGGGCTATTTTCTCTGGAGTATTGGAGGCTGGGAGAGTGACCTGATAGAAAATCATGAGGGCATGGGATAGTGTAAATAGACAAGGTATTTTCCCCAGAGTGAGGGAGTCCAAAACTAGACAACATAGGTTTAAGGCAAGAGGGGAAAGATTTAAAAGGGACCTAATGGGTAACTTTTTTACACAGAGGGTGGTGCCAGTATGGAATAAGCTGCCAGAATTGGTAAAATTCCAAAATTTTAAAGAAATCTAAATGGATATATGAAGAGGAAGGGTTGGAGGGATATGTGCCAAATCTTGGCAAATGGGACGAGATTAATTTAGGATATCTGGTTGGCATGCGTGAGTTGGACCGAAGGGTCTGTTTCCATGCTGCACTTCTATATGACTCAGTGACAGATGTAGATTTACCCTCAAACAACTGCCCCAATCTACATTCCCTAGTTCCTACCCATTATTGTTGTAGTTAGCTTTCCCCCAGTTTAGTAATTTTATGTCAGGATTACTCTTATCTTTATCCATATGTAACTTAGAACATACGAAATTATGATCATTGTTACCAAAATGCTCTTCCTCTGAAATTTCAATCACTTGGCCGGGCTCATTCCCCAATACCATGTCTAGTTTGTCATCCTATTATTGACAAGTTCATAATCACCCAATCCACACAGCTTGCAATACCTCCTTCCCAAACTCCATGAACAGGATTGCAAGGATAGACCCATCATTTCAGCATGCTGCTGCCCCATGGAACTCAAGGCTTCCTTTCTTCTCTACTTGTCCAGTCCCTTCCCACTAATGTTCGTGATTCTTCTGAAACTTTACAAGAGTTTCAGAATTTTCAGTTCATGGGCCCCAGTCACTTCCTTTTCACCAAGGATGTGTAATCCCTTCACATGTCCATCGGCTATCAGGGTGCTGTTAGGGCTGTCTGCATCTTCCTAAAGAAAAGACCTGAACTGTCACCATCCTTCATCACCTTCCTCTACCTGCCTGAGCTCATCCTCATTTTGAACAACTTCTCCTTTAACTCCTCTCACTTGCTTCGCATCAAAGGTGCAGCCATGGGTACCCTCATGGGCCCTAGTTATGCCCGTGCCTTTGTTGGATACTTGGAACATTCTTTGTAGCAGCCCTACTCTGGCGCCACCCACAATTCTTTCTCTGCCATATCGATGACATCACCTGTGCTTTTTCCCTCTCCCATCTGGAATTGGAAAGATTTACCAGTTTCACTTCCAGTTTCCACCCCACTCTCAGCTTCAGGTCCATGTCCGACATCTCTGTTTTCAATTCTGGGGATAGGTTGGTCAGCAAAACCCACTACAAACCCATTAATTTCCACAGTTACCTCGACAATACATCCTCACATCCTACTTCCTGTAAAGACTCTTATTCTATTCTCCCAGTTTCTCCGCCTCTATTACATCTGTTCTGATGATTCCAACTCTTACAAGGGACCCTCAGTAGTGTCCACCTTCTTCCTCAAATGAGGAGTCCCCAGCACCATGGTTGACAGGGCCTTCAGCCATGTTTGACCCATCTCCCGTACTTTGGCCAACACCGCTTCTCTTCCCCCCCCCAACAGCGATAGATTTTCCCAGGTCCTCACTTATCTTCCCATCAGTATCTACATCCAAAGGGTCATTAGTCGCCATTTCCACTATTTCCAGAGGAATGCCACTGCCAGATACACCGTCCCCTCTCCTCTCTTGCTAGCATTCCACAGGACACCTTGGTCCACTCCTATCCCCACTCCCAACAGTTCCCCAAACCCATGTCACCTTCTGTGAGTAATCACAGAAAGTGTAATGCTTATACACTTACTTCCTTCCTCCTTACTATCCAAGGCCTGAGACACACCTTCCAGGTGAAACAGCAATTTACCTGCACTTTACTCAATCTAGGTTACAGTATTCACAGCTCACAATGTGGTCTGCTCTACATTGGGAGACAAAGCGCAGACTGAGTGATCAGTTTGCAGAACACCAATTATTTTTTCTGTAAAAAAAGATCCTGAACTTCATGTTGCCTGTACCTCAACACCCCACCTTGTTTCTTGGCCAATATTTCTGTCTCAGGCTTGCAGCAGTGCTCCAGGGAGGCTCAGAACAAGCTGGAAGGTCAGCATCTCACTTGGGAACCCTGCAGCTTTCAGGACTCAATATCGGGTTCAATAATTCTGGGGCCTGAGCACCTATACCCATGTCCTCGTCCCATCTCCACACACCAGACCTTGTCATCACATGCGCTGCTACCATAACTATTCCATTGTCAGCTAGTAATGGTTCAAATTAGCAGCTTTTGATTCTCTCAGACTGATCTTTACCAATCCCTTTGTCTGCCCAACTGGTTCTCTCTCTCCCTGGGCTCCATCTCCACCTATGGTTTAATCCTCCCCCCTGCCCCACCATCTTCAGTGTATATACCAACATTTTCCTAACTACAATCAGTTCTGAAGCAGGTTCACTGAATTAGAAATATTAACTCTGCTTTCTCCCCACAGGTGCTGCAGGATCTGCTGAATTTTTCTCCCAATTTCGATTTGTGTTTCAGATTTCCAGCATCTGCAGTCCTTTGGGTTTATTTGCCTAATATGGCCTCAACCCTAGTTGGACTGTTATATCTGCTCCTCCATCACCCAGTAATTGTTGCAAGGCCTGTAGTATAATCGCAAAATGATTGTATCCTTCTTATTCCTGAGCTTTACCCATGTGGCCTCACTAGATGAGCCCTCCTCTGCATCCTCATTCAGTATAGCTGTGATATTCTCCCCAGTCAATAATGCAACTCCCCCACCTCTTCTACATCTCTGTCTATTTTACCTGAAACATCTAAATCCTGGAATGTTAAGCTGCCAGTCTTGTCCCTCTCGAAACCATGCCTCTGAAATAGCTACAACATCATAGCTATATGTATTAATCCAAGTTCTAAGTTCATCTGCCTGAAATGTCATACACCTTGTCTTAAAATAAATACATTTCACTCTATTTCTAAACTAAATGAATACATCTAAAATAATGAATTAGCTGCTATTAAGTAATTGCTATTTAGTAACTCCGGAGCTTAATGATAAATTTAATGATTCTGATGCTGTCTAAATTGAAAATAATTTGTGATGTGACAATACAGATAGGTTGTGTGCAGGGTTCAAATTATCTGCCTCACAGAGAACTTGTCAATCCAAATTTACTCATAAAAATTTCCTTTCAATAAACAATTAATTTTCCAGAATAATCTTTCATTTTAATGAGCATTTAATATTGTGGACAGTGGAACATCTGCGACAGTATGTTCACCACAGAATTTCCTCCTCATAGTTTAACATTATTAAGTGTTCATTACAGAGCAGTAGATAACTGGACTAATTTTAATGTACTTTTACTTTGCCTGAGACTCACACTAGTATTGCAGATTTATAGTAGCATGGTCTCATACAGAGGGATGAAAGCTGAATGTAAAACTGTTAGGATTTGCTGAGAGTATTGGCTGTGAAGAATCTCTAAAACAAGTCTTCGCATAACTAATTTCACTGACTGTCAAATACTCCCTCACACACACTGGGAAAGAGTATCAAGTATAGTATGATTAGACTCAGTATCATGTTACTATTTAAATAGCTGGAACCTAACTGTAGAAATATTTTAAAACACTGACAGCTTTCTCTTTATTGTGAATGTAACACCAATTCATTTAATATATGTCCAAACCTTTTGTATGGATATATGTTGCCGTATTCACATTTACATAATGTAGCTGGCAGAGCCAATACGTTCTGAAAAATTCAGGTGTTAAGACCCTTTCTGGGCGCCATCCCTGCACAGGTTTGAGTTACTGGTCAACAGGAATCTTCTGGGAGACAGCCAATTAACAGACTTACACCTTGGTCAGAGTCTGAATAAAGACAGCAGGTAGGTTCCAGAGGCAATAGACCCTCAGGAGGACACACAGAACTAGATGGATGGTAGCCCCAGTGGTAAAGGCCGCTGCTGATGCTGAGGCAAGTAGTGGGTGGGAGGGCATTACTAAAGTATAGGTCCCTTCGGGAACCTGTTTAACATCTGAATAAACAGCTCAACATGAGGCCTGATACTTTCCTGAATGCAAACTCCTTCCAATCTCCAATGGGGGAATTGGTTCAACACTGGGACAATCCTGGTGGCGTTAACATCTTCCCTCAAACTGGTGCCTTTTTTTGGTCTAGCTGGCCACTACTTGCAGAGGAGGTAGCTGCTGCAACGTCATTTCAGTCTCCTGCTGTGGGAGCCAGGAACATGTCAGGAATCTGTTCCAAAGCATATGTTTCCACCAGTGTTTTTATATTGATATGACTTTATTCATTGATATACTTGATTGATAGCACTGTATAGTGCACAGTAAACTGACCTGTGCAATACTCACCAAGAGAATCATTTGAATCTCAGTTACCCGACAGAAAACTGTTGGAATTGAATCATACACCAGTTTTGCATTGTCCACCTCCTCTAATTTTATTTTTCATTTATGTCCAATGAAACGTAAAACCAAACTGGGTGAAAAAAGTGGTAAGACTCAGCAAACAATTTTTCTGCTCAGCAGGTAAGGTTCAAATTACTTCTGAATGTTCATTTGGGAATACTTGGTTGCATCCTTATCCACCTCTCCCCCCCCCCCCAAAAAAATACAGAATCTTTGTAGAGTTTAAGCTGTATTCCAATAATTGAAATGGATACTTCAATGTCGAATTGAGGCTGTGTATGATACAGAAAATTCTGTGGCAGGACTCATATTATTCATAGGGTATTCTCCTAGTGTCCTGGGCATCAGTTATCACTCAGCAAACTCAATAAAAAGTCAGAAATTATTTATTTTATTTATTTACGTCACAGCAAGTGATAAAGTATTTACTGAATGTGAAACACATTGGACCTGATCTCTCCAGAAATAAAATCAAATGCTGTATATATAAGTGCAGGCTATTTCTCTCCTGCTGTGGACCTTGTTCTCGCCTATGATATTTTAATGCCAACACTTTGCAGTTATGTTCCTGAAATGGGCATAATGGTGAATGTGGACAACTTGCATTTATGAAATGCCTTTAACATAATAAGATATTCCAACACACCTCACAGGAGAGTCATCAAAATAATTTTGACAATGAGCAACAAAGGCCATTTTAGGACAGATGACCATAAGCTTGGTCCAAGTTTTGAAAGGAGAGAATCCTAGAATTCAGGTGGCACAGTGGCTCGGTGGTTAGCACTGCTGCCTCACAGCACCAGGGTCCCAGGTTCAATTCCAGCCTTGGGCAACTGTCTGTGTGGAGTTTGCACATTCTCCCTGTGTCTGTGTGGGTTTCCTCCAGGTGCTCTGGTTTCCTCCCACAGTCCAAAGATGTGGAGGTCAGATGAATTGGCCATGCTAAATTGCCCATAGTGTTAGGTGCATTAGTCAGAGGGAAAAGTGTCTGGGTGGATTAATCTTTGGAAGGTCGGTGTGGGCTGGTTGGGCTGAAGGTCCTGTTTCCACACTGTAGGGAATCTAATCTAATCACATCCTACAGTGCATGAAGAGGCCAGTCAGCCCATTGAGTCTGCATCAATCCTCCAAAAGCATCCTGCCCAGACACACCACCCTACATTTACCATGGCTAATCCACCAACGCAATTTAACATTGTCAATCACCTAACCTGCACATCTTTGCACCATGGGAGTAAACCAGAGGACTGGTAGAAACCCACACAAACACAGGGAGAACAAACAAACTCCACATCGACAGTTATCCAGGTGGGAATTCAACCCAGGTTTCTGACACTGTAAGGCAGCAGCTCTAACCACTGAGCTACTGTGTTACCCAATGCTTATAATTTGGTGACTAAAGTGCAGCCACAAATAGTGGAGTGATTTAAAATTAACAAAAAAAAACACACCAAGTCAGTACTGGAGGTCAGTAAATACCTTGAGTCTTGTCAAGTTGTTGGAGATTACAATGACAGGGAGAGGCTGTGCCATAGTGGGAGCTGCGTGCAAGGATGAGAGTTTTAAAATCATGGAATTGCTGGTCTGGAAGCCAATGTAGATTATTGAAAACAGGGACGATGGGTGAAATTAACTTAATATGCGGCATTTTGGAAATGCAAATTAGAGCAGGACTTATACACCTAATGGTAAGGTCCTGGGGAGTGTTGTTGAACAAAGAGACTTTGGATTGCAGGTTCAAAGTTCCTTGAAGGTAGATTCGCAGGTAGAAAGGATAGTGAAGAAGGCATTTGGTAGGCTTGTTTTTATTAGTCAAAGCATTGAGTAATAGAAGTGGGGAGGTCATGTTGTGACTGAACAGGACATTGATTAGGCCACTTTGGAATATCAAGTGTAATTCTGGTCTCCCTGCTAAAGGAAAGATATTATGAAACTTGAAAGGGTTCAGAAAAGATTTACAGGGATGTTCCAGGGTTGGAGGATTTGAGCTATAGAGAAAGATTGAATAAGCTGGGCCTATTTTCACTGAAGCATCAGAGGCTGAGTGGTGGCCTTATAGAGGTTTACAAAATCATAGGGGGCATGGATAGGGTAAATAGCCAAGGTCTTTTCCCCAGGGTGAGGGAGTCCAAAACTAGGCGATAAAGGTTTAAGGTGAGAGGGGAAAGATTTAAAAGGGACCTAAGGAGCAACTTCTTGACGTAGAGGGTAGCGCATGTATGGAATGAGCAGCCAGAAGTTGGTAAAATTCAAACATTTAAAAGGAATCTGGATGGATGTATGAATAGGAAGGGTTTAGAGGGATATGAGCCAAATGCTGCAAATCGGACTAGATTAATTTAGGATATCTGGTCAGCGTGGACGAGTTGGGCTGAAGGGTCTGTTTTCACACTGTACAGCTCTGACTATATCAGCAGCAAAGTTTGGATGTGTTCAAATTTACAAAGGTTGTTCGATAGTAAAACTTAGATAATCAAAGTCAGGACTGAGCACACAGAAAACCAGTTAAACCCAATGTAGAATCAACATCCAGATAGATAGGCAAAGCAGCTTATTAATTAAACATAACAGACACGTGAAGAAGAAGAAATAAATTTCAAACAAAAAGGAACTGAATTTTGACACTAAAACTCAAAATAACATAGGCTTTACACAGAAAAAATCAGCAAAAGCACAGAATAGAAAATGTCAGTTTGTAAAAAACATGATATGTCCTTTAATTCTATTGAAACAAACAATTAAAATTTACTTATTTAAAACGTAATCACATTGATAGAACTGTAGAACTATAAAACTGTACAAAACATGAAATTGGACTCAGGTATTATAAAATCACAGAGTGCACCTGCAAATTTTGTTCACTTGTAAATTTTGGTGAAAGCTATGAAGATCGTATGAGGAAAGGCTGAGGCACTTGGGGCTGTTTTCATTGGAGAAAAGAAGGTTTGGGGTGACTTGATAGAGGTGTACAAGATGATTAGGGGTTTAGATAGGGTTGACCATGAGAACCTTTTTCCATGTATGAAGTCAGATATTATGAGGGGGCATAGCTTTAAATTAAGGGGTGGTAGGTATAGGACAGATGTTAGGGGTAGATTCTTTACTCAGCGAGTCGTGAGTTCATGGAATGCCCTGCCAGTAACAGTGGTGGACTCTCCCTCTTTATGGGCATTTAAACAGGCATTGGATAGGCATATGGAGGAAAGTGGGCTAGTGTAGGTTAGGTGGGCTTGGATCGGCGCAATATCGAGGGCCGAAGGGCCTGTACTGCACTGTATTTTTCTATGTTCTATGTTCTATTGAATGGAACATTTCCTTCAGGCTGGCCAGCAGTTCAATCACATAACTTTGAGCAATTCTTAACAAGATCAAAACCAGTGGGAACAAAGAGGTATTAATTTGACAAAGAGTGATCATACTGTGTGGAAGGTCACAGTGTGCTGTTCTTGGATTCAAGGAAGTAGAAGATGTATTCTAAATGACAAATTGTGATATTCCAATGGAAAATAAAACATGTTGTCAGTATGAGAACCCTAGAATTGATAACAAAATTAATCCATGAATAAAAATATGCATTTATGATTTACTGTCCTCTGAAAACATGACAGAGTGATATAAGCGATTAATGATATTGTACACTTATAAAGAAAATTTAATAGAACCCCTTCAATTTTTAAGCAGCCCATACTGACATCCAAACAGCATCCCACTCAGACCTATTCCTCTATAATCCTACATTGTCCCATGGCTAATCAACCTTGTCTGCACATCCCTGGACACTATGGGCAATTTAACCTGGCCAATCCACCTAACCCACACATCATTGGTCTGTAGGAGGAAACCAATGCAGACATCAGAAGAATGTGCAAACTCTATGCCGACAGTCTCCTGAGGGTGGAATTGAACCTGGGTCCCTGGTGCTGTGAGGCAGCAGTGCAAACCACTGAGTCACCGTGCTGTCTAACTCCAAATCAGTATTTTCTAATCAGACAGAATCTGTAGTTTGTCTGAAATGAACCAATAATTTGACAATCAGACTTTTGTACTTGACTTTAACAGACAGATTTGACATGAATGTGTCATGTCAGGCAATTATTACATTCTTATCTGAAACACCAACTATTCTTTGTTCAAAAGGGATTTGTTTCCCCTGTTATGCAGTTTAATTAATTCAAGACTCTAATAGGTTAAGTGATTGATTCGTTTAAATCTTCCATGTGGCTTTTAAAGGCATTAATTCCCTTCATTTCTAAAAGCCCTGTGGGAAATGTTAAGTTTTAATTTACAACTATTAAAGTGTATAATGAGTTTGCCAGGCAAGAGTGAGATATCTCTCCTACGCTAAATATGTTTGCCTTGCTAACTTCATCTATAGCTTAACAGTGGCCTAGTTGGTACTTGTCTTGTTTCTGACAAAAACTTAAAGATTGTGTTCTTCTAGGACTTAGCACTAATATCAGGAAGTCACTGTCTTTTGAAAGAGGTCCTAACACAAGACCTCAACTTTCTCTTCAGATAGTTACAAAGGATGTTTTTAATAGAACACCTACAATGTGGAAACAGGCCCTTAAGCCCAACAAGTCCACAGTGACCCTCCAAAGAATATCCCACCCAGACCCATTCCTTACAGTTACCTCTGACTAAGCACCTAACCTACACATCCCTGAATACGATGGGCAATTTAGCATGGCCGATTCACCTAACTTGCACATCTTTGGATTGTAGGAGGAAACCGGAGCACACAGAGTAAACCCAGGCAGAAACCCACAAGAATGTGCAAACTCCACACAAACAGTCACCCAAGGCTGGAATTGAACTCAGGATCCTGATGCTGTGAGGCAGCAGTGCTAACCACTGAGCCACCATACTGGTGGCCACATCTGTTAGACCAGAGGCTGAAAATTTATTTCTGATATCCTGATTGTTATTTCTCCTTTTATTGATGGAAACTTAGCACCTCAAAGCATTAACTGAAATTGAGATAAGCTCTGCCCATTAGGATATACTGATTATCCCGGATTTACAAATGCTTGTACTTTCCAACAGGATCCAATGTCAATATTCATTTTGAGGATCTGACATGCAAATGTTCGCTCGTATTTACAAGCAGCTATTTTATAGTGTACTGTACTGTGTTCTGACTTGTCTACAAATCCACTTGCAAACATACTCAGGAATGAAATCTGTTCATAACCTAAGGATTGTCTGTAAAGAACTATTTCTGAGAGTATCTAATGAGTTGGGGAGAAAGTGAGGACTGCAGATGCTGGAGATCAGAGCTAAAAATGTGTTGCTGGAAAAGCGCAGCAGGTCAGGCAGCATCCAACTAACAGGAGAATTGAGAAAGCCAAGGGCTTATGCCCGAAACGTCGATTCTCCTGTTCCTCGTATCTAATGAGTTGTTCAGTTATCTCAAGACTATTATGAGAATGTTTCAGTGGTGGTACTGTGTACTTGCTCTCAAGTTGAGCTTGAAGCCTTACAAATGACTCTTGTGACCCACAGAATATAATGTAACTAGCTATGAAGTACTATGTAATACATCTGTTCCATTTATTAAGACTGAGCCTATATTCTGCTGCATCCTTCCCTACTTGATCCCCAATGGTTGCTTTTCAGACTGGAGGCCTGTGACCAGTGGAGTGCTACAAGGATCGGTGCTGAGTCCTCTACTTTTTGTCATTTACATAAATGATTTGGATGCGAGCATAAGAGGTACAGTTAGTAAGTTTGCAGATGACACCAAAATTGGAGATGTAGTGGACAGCAAAGAGGGTTACCTCAGATTATAACAGGATCTTGAACAGATGGGCCAATGGGCTGAGAAGTGGCAGATGGAGTTTCATTCAGATAAATGAGAGGTGCTGCATTTTGGGAAAGCAAATCTTAGCAGGACTTATACACTTAATGGTAAGGTCCTAGGGTGTGTTGCTGAACAAAGAGACCTTGGAGTGGAGGTTCATAGCTCCTTGAAAGTGGAGTCACAGGTAGATAGGATAGTGAAGAAGGCATTTGGTATGCTTTCCTTGATTGGTCAGAATATTGAGTACAGGAGTTGGGAGGTCATGTTATGGCTGTACAGGACATTGGTTAGGCCACTGTTGGAATATTGCGTGCAATTCTGGTCTCCTTCTTATTGGAAAGATGTTGTAAAACTTGAAAGGGTTCAGAAAAGGTTTACAAGGCTGTTGCCAGGGTTGGAGGGTCTGAACTACAGGGAGATGCTTAACAAGCTGGGGCTGTTTTCCCTGGAACGTCAGAGTTTGAGGGGTGACCTTATAGAGATTTACGAAATTATGAGAGGTATAAATAGAGTAAATAGACAAAGTGTTTTCCCTGGGGTCGGGGAGTCCAGAACAAGAGGGCATTGGTTTAGGGTGAGGGGGGAAAGATATAAAAGAGACCTAAGGGGCAACTTTTTCATGCAGAGGGTGATACGTGTATGGAATGAACTGCCAGAGGGGGTGGTGGAGGCTGGTACAATTGCAACATTTAAGAGGCATTTGGATGGGTATATGAATAGGAAGGGTTTGGAGGGATGTGGGCCAGGTGCTGGCAGGTGGGATTAGATTGGGTTGGGATATCTGGTCGGCATGGATGGGTTGGACCCAAGGGTCTGTGTCCATGCTGTACATCTCTATGACGCTATGACTCTAAATGCGTGAAATCTTTTCAGCAGAAATAGGCAGGTAAATTTGAAGTAAATTGGTGTTTTTCCAACTTTAATTACAGAAATTGAAGATAATTTCTGAAAAGGAAAATCAAAACATAGAATCTAAAAGAGATCATTTAAAACCAAACCTTCATAATGACAATTATCAGCAATTCAACTTCATTGTTCAGTAATGAAAATAATTACAACAATCAAAATATCCATAACATTTTGTGAGGACTCAACCCCTGATATAATGCAGTAACAGATTAATATGAAGAAGAATTTGGAGATGTGAATCTACCCAAGGCAATCAGGATAGTTCTAATGGATTAGGCCACAGTGTCGAGCACAGTGAACAGTGGAGCAGATGTGTGTCAGCCTAAAGAACTCTCAGCTCTATAAAAGCTACAGTCATCCACAGAAATGAAAGAAGAAAAAGATTTAGTCAGAAACTGCAAGCAGAAGCTAAATCTTTCATTATTTTTCCTAACTGTCAATTTTGTCAAGTTTCCTGGTGGAATTCTTCCCATGAGGCCAAACGAGTTTTCACACTGTATTCTCCCAAATTCACCCCATTAACTACTTATCGTGCCCCTCCTGTCCGACGCCAGACTGATTCTGTGACTCATTGTAGCCTTGAAAATTGGAGACCCACTGATTTCCTGAAATGATGGGGATCTTTGGCGCTGTACCATTTTTAAAATGACATGGAGTACTCTGATGAGCACAGGCATTTGGAAGTTCCTGACATTTCCCTGGACATGACAGACAAAACTCAGTGCTCCATTTGTGAACAGGGACTGGCAAAGAAGGTCACAACACCTGACCCTGCCTGCCTGGTCCAAGGTTATCACCTGGGTTTAGTGCTGTCTCAACTGTCTGAAGGAATGCCCAGCAGTGCCATTGAAAGGTTAATGAACTTTGCTGCTCTCCCAGGCTAAGTACCAACACCTTCTCTCATCCACTTAACACAAAATCTATCCCTGCTACATGCTACTGACCTCCCACTGAGATTAATGATCTCCCACTTTCATTACCACTTTCAACATTTGTCCTCACTCACACCCCCTCCATACTAACCTCCCAAACTATGAACCCTGCATGCCCTCTGCATTGCCTACTCATCCACTCAGGGCACTTCACCATGTTTTCCCCATCTATACCAGCACTAACAGCTATGTCACCCCCATAACACCTCAATTAATTCTACCCTTTCTCTTATTCCAGGAGAGGAAAGCCCACAATAGAACTGAAAGGTCATGGAGGTGTAGATGGGAGCCCAACATGAGGGCTCCTCAGTCTCCATGAGGACAAAACCCTGACCCTTGCAGAAGAAGACCACAACCACTCCTGCACAAATGCTGACACAACCATATCTTGCCAACCAAATACCAGTTTCAATCCAATGTGACTTTCACATTAATCTCACGGTCAGTATCATTCATTGCACACCACTTATAACCTTTGACCTTCTTCTCTCTGTCATGTCTTATAAGTACAAATGGAATGTCCACCACCCTGGCAGTCAACCAGCCACCTTGAAAGGAAGGTCATTCAGGACCTCTCAAGAGGACACCTCTCTGCCACATCTCTGCAGCTGGCCAATGAAAAAACACTCCAGGCTGCTGGCACATGGAACACTGCTGGGGACTGGATACTCACTCAGCCCAAGGTAGAAGAATATCCAGTGGCGATGGCACTTAGAGATGTGTTACAAATGCACAAGTAGACACAGGAGCATTGGGCAAGCATGTGAAAGGCAATAGCCCTCATTGTACCGAAATGATAGAATTGCAATAAAGTCAAGGGGACTTGGCCACCCCGATAGCACTCTCAGAGTCCACACTTCCTCACTCTGGCCATTGGGGCTCACCTGCAACAGGAAGCCGACAGAAGTACAGACCACCTTGAACTCACACTGGATGAATTGTTCTCACAAACAGACAGGGCAGTTCTATTAGGCACTCAGCTAGAAGCCAAACCAGGCACAGACCTCTCTGGGATCTTCTCTGAGAACAGTCCAGAAGTAGCATGGCTTTCGAACATTACCCTACCCGTGACCCTTACAACTGGGGAGGGAGACCAAGCCAATAACTTACCTTTGGCAAAGACACACTCAACAAGTCTGGACCCTTTAGTCACAAATGTCCCTGCAGGCTGCCAGAACAACAAGCTCCACCATCCTAGGATTGTAGAGTGACCCAGACCACTGGTAAGTAATATGGTAGAATATTGTTCATGCGCTGTGGTCGCGCAGACAGGGATCAGCGGTCTGGAGCATATTCAAGGTACGAGTATGCAGTGGACCCCTTCTTTCCAATGTCCAGTCCCTTCAACAGGCACAGACTGCCTTTGAGTGAGGGATGCCCTAACTTTACCCTGCTCCCCCATTCTCCACAGTGACCAGTTGGCAGCACAGTTTCAGCTGCCATGCATGCCACACAATGACAGGCCGAGGCCTAGGCCCAGGCCCAGGTTGGGTTAATCTGAGTAGCAGTTAGGTGCTAGAAGCAACAACAATACGAAATCACAAAGATCTTGGATCAATACCTTTCACATGTTTGAGAAATATTGCATAAAAACTAGAAGCAAGGGTAGGAGTTTTCTTTAAAGATGGGAGGAATTAAGTTGAGAGCATAAGAAATAGACCGATGTAGAAACAGTGAGGACAACCAAGATATAAACATACTTTCCTCTAAACAGGGTATGAGGAAAATAGGAAGGGGAGAGTGAGAAAATAAAGCATGTAAACGTATATGTGAATGTGAATGAACCTACAGTTCCAAGGTCATTGTGAATTTGTGATGTTGTTGATTCAATCACTGAAGTATGAACAAAGCCCGATTTAACAACTTTCTCCCCTGCCACCTGAAAGTGAAGGCCTGGCATGTATTTAATACAGGATGGTTAGCTCAAGATGCAGTTACATGGAGAACTGTTGGAATTCTTGTCCTTGTCATTTCAGGCCTGAGCAGTGTTTGCTGCAGAAGTAATAAATACAGAACATTGTCAATGCTGTGGTTGGAATGTTTAGCTTGTGTTAGAGAATTGGATTTAATACAATTAATGGTCTAAATGAAACTCTCTCTTGAAACTCAATACATGAATAACAGCTCTTGAATTGAAATTAAACCATATGTGAAAAGCCAAGTATAAGGTCCGAGTCATAAACACAGACAAAAGTAATGCCATCAGAAAATAAAGTGTTTCTAATCAGAACTATTTTGACCTTCAGATACACAATCATATTACAGCAGATGACACATACAACCAAATGTGAAGACATTATAAAAATCAATGTCCTTATCGAATCACACCCTTGACATTTTACATTCACAGCTCCATCACCAGCTGACTGGTAATTCAAGCGAATGTCATACTTCAGTCAGTGCCGACCTCCTCACTATGAATGTAAAAATAAAGTTGCAACTGTCCTAATGGACCATATGGCTGCTCTCTCATTAGAAAGAGTCGACTGGTGGTGGTTTAACTTCAGGGTCACCAGACCTTAGGTGAGAGAGAGCAGTTGAAAAGGAAAGTCCTTCATGATAATCTCAGCTAATGTAGGAATTGTATCCTCATTTTGGCATCACGTTGCCGCATAAGCCAACGCCTAAGCGAACTGACCACATATCATTTGAATCTCATTGAACCCTTGCAATGTTAGCAGATCGGGCAAGTGACAATACATATTAAAATAGCTGGTGTCTTTAAAGATTTCCTTGTCCCTGCATCTGACCCTATTTGATTACTTCAGCATTGCAAACTCCCCCCTCTACAAAATCCTCAAATACTATCTTGGCTCAGTTAAACATAAAGCCACAACACTCAAGAAAACCATCAATTTGAAGCCTGCATAGTACTTAAATTGGCAGATGAGAATAGGCATAAGTTAGCAACAATTCATTTTTTAAAAACCTTGACTTATACACAAAAAGCCATCACTATAAAACATGTTTTCCAAGGACTGGACAAATCTCTGCTAAGTGGTTGCATGTTTATCTCGAACACAGTCACTGCACGTAATTCGAAGGATATGTGGCATTTTGAGATGTAATAACATATACATGTAAATATTTATGAAATAAAACTGCTCAATGTGAAACGTTCTAACTGACAGTATTCATTTCAATCATAACGTTCATTCAAGGCAATATTTCTTTGTTAAAAAGTTCAAAACTGCTCTCTCCACTTTGCTCCCCCCACTCGTTTCCCCTTCTCCTTTGCTGCTTCTCATTTCCACTTTGGGACCCCTCTGCCCTGAAACCTCCACCCTCTCTATCCTCACTTCCCACCCATCCTCATACCCTGTTTCACTCAGCTTCTTGCTCCAGCCACAGCAGCTTTGCTCCTCACTGCCACTCACCTCCCGCCTGCACATTCATTCCTAGACTGCTTCTCATGCATGTTTGCTTCTGGCAGGCTCACCTTGGGAACCAGCTTGTGAGTGATGGAGCAGTTCTACACCGATTCTGACTGTTCCAGGCACAGTGTCAACTATTCTCTGATCAGTCACATCCCATGCGTGAATTTGGCAGCGCACTTTCAGGGTTTCTGGGGACAGATTTGATTGCTGCTCCCATGAATTTTGAACGTGTGATTAACCGATTTGCTGCACTCACTCAATCCAGAAACTCCCAGAACCGGAAAACATTCTGTATTTTAGGAGCAGGTATGCAAACAAGGCAAGCTCTAACGTATCACCAAAGTTCATTCAAAGCACATTTCTATCTCAAACTATGTGTAATTTATAGACTAATCAATATTTCAAATCTATCATCAATGCATGTTTTAATAAGTACATTGAAAACTCAATAGTAATAATAAGTATTATAAACCTTGACAAGATGGCAGCTATAGCATTGAAGAGTAATGCTTCAGCCTAGTTGCGCTCCAAGCAACGATGTCCCAGTACAGGTTCCCAGGTAAATCCTGTCAACAAGAAGCAGGAAAAGTCCAATCAGATTAATAACTGCCCTTCTTGACCTCCTACTAAATATTAGCAATGTTCTCAAGTAGCAAAAGCTACCCAATTTGAGATGCAGCAGGAGAATTCAGTTCTAAACCTCATTACCTTGATCCAAAGCTGACATCCAGAGCTGAGGTGAGACTGACTATACTTGGCATCAAGTCAGCACTTAACCGAACATTGCACCAAGGGCCCTTTTGGAAGTCTTGTAGACCAACTTGTTCTCATTAACCCTCTCTGTTACCTCATCAAAATACATGAGCAAGTTAATTAATCAATATTTGCCCTTAATCAATCACTTGTCCTGGTAACTGTCAGTTTTGGACTGGATTATCATTTGTGAAAACCTTGCCATTAGCAAGGTTAAATGGATTGGCCTCTAGTAATTGGGATTATCCTTACACCCTTTTTTGAAGAAGCATATCTCATCTCTGGCATCATCCTTGTTTCCTTGGATGCATCGAATTCTGTCCTGGTGAGTTATCAATTTTAAATACAGCCAATATTTCTGAAACCTCCACTTCATTCATTTTTAGCCAATCCAGTGTCACAATTGCCTTCTTTTTCACAATTGCTTTCTTTCACTCACTTAGCTGGATGGCTAGTTTGCAATAGAGTGTGATGACAACAGCATGGATTCCTGCACTGGCTGAGGTCTGCATGATGGACTCTCCTTCTCAATTTTTACCCTTATCTGAGGTGTGGTGACTCCCAGGTTAAAAACATCAGCAATTCACTCTTTCTAAAAGAGCCACTCCATGGTCTGGTAACATTATGCCAACTTCATCTTTATATTCTTATACCACATTAAAAATATGAGGTATTAAGATATCTTTAAAGAAATACAAAATCTTTGTTTAAAGGCACCACAATTTTTAAACTCTGCCTATGTGGAGAGGAATATTCAAGACGAATGAGGTGGGGAAATCTCATCAATATGCTTTACACTTTGACATGTGCACAAAGCTCTCTCTTTGTACTCAGTTTTGAACAGCCCTGTAGGAGGAGGTCAGCTGAGAATGCATCCAGGGACTTGCTGCTAATAATAACATCATTTAAAAATGCTTGGAAGTGACAGTAGCAATTAGGTATGTTCACTGAATGATATTTTTGACAGAATAATGTCAGCTATCCAATTGTCTGTAATTACCATAATAGCTGGTGTGGAAGGAATGCCCGTATAGAATTGGATTCTTCTTTAACCATGTTGTGGAGAAGATTTAATATTGGAACAACCCATAAGCAGCAGAATTAAGACACATCTTACAATCTTAAAGAGGTCTGAGTTATGTGATTTATGGTGATATTTGTGGCAGAATCATAAGAGAAAGCTGGTGAAGGTTATATTGATGTTGAGAGTAACGCACATTATTTGCAGAGCATTGAGTCAAATATATCAAGAATTGCGTACCTGGTAACTTCAGCTTGCTACTTGCTCTGAACAACATGGGCACCGGCCACTTATATCCTACAGACATTGGCAAGGGCTTATGGCCGAAATGTCGATTCTCCTGCTCCTTGGATGCTGCCTGACCTGCTGTGCTTTTCCAGCACCACACTCTTGACTCTGATCTCCAACATCTGCAATCCTCACTTACTCCCAGACATTGGCATCTGGCATGTGCCAGCCTCTCAGAATTCTCATAGTGTATCTCTGGTCCGCTTACAGGACATTTCAGCCCTTCAGTGTCCCAGCAAATATTGTTTTAATGCTGCAGCAAGGACACTGCCCACAGGGACATGGACCCAGCTCATGGACTGGACCAGACTATATCTCCAAGCTCTTCATTTGCTGTCATAATGCTCAGAGAATCCCTGTCTTGCCTTGCCTTGTCTTGTCTTTTTGAGCTTTGCTGCCCTTTATCAGAGATGCTCACATTACTGCAGCATTGCTATGTCATTTAGTGCAGACATAAAGCCAGGAAGCTTGCCTCAGCTGTCAGCAGTCTTTAGTTAGGTCAAAGGAGACTTGCCTTCATTCAGGGGCTCTGAAGCAGTAAGTCAAAAGCAGCCTCAGATACTAGCTCAGGTCTTGGAAGTGGTCACTCAAGTCACAGTCAGGGTCCTCTCTGTGTAAGTGATGGGAAGCTGAACATAGGGCAGCCCAATACTCACCTTGAATCTTTCTCTTACTTCTTGGGGGCTGTTTTCCTCCTGGAATTAGAGAGCAGCAAACAGTAAAGGAGGTGGCACAGATGTTAGTTTTAGTGCAAGTAGGAAAGTGTCCCGAGTGGGTGAGTAGGCAGTGCAGAGGGCATGCAGGGTTAGTGGTGTCATTGGTTGGGGTGGGTGACATCCATCCAGAGAATGCACTGAGCTGGACAGCAACCTCAAACCAGGCTGACATGGTCTGGTATCATGACCTCTCTGCACCCCATCTGGCAGGACCTCCAGATCCTCGCCTGCAAGGCAGGGCACAAAATTTCCCTTGTCCAGGGCAAACAGCAGGAACTGTGCAGGGCACACATTGCTTGTCTGGGTGCACAATAGCCTTATTAATGCCGGGGATGCAAGTTCACTCTGGTAAATCCCAACGGTAGTGAGTGGTAAGATGGGGCTAGAATCCAGTGACAGGGGCAACATGGGACTGGGGCTGGCAGTTCCTGAAGCAAGTTTAGTAAGATAGGGAGAAAGATATCACTATGCCTCAGGTCGGAAGACTCTCCAAAAACCCAATGCAACTGATATTTAGCCAAATTAGATCGAACCCACATGTGATTTAAAAGAAGAATCACTTTGATCCTTTGAAACAAGACTACAAATACTGGAACGTTCCCAAAGCATTTCACATCCACTAATGTCCTTCTTAAATATAATCACTTCTTTTTAAATAGGCAATGTGATAGCCTATTATAAAAAGCAAAGTTCCATTGTTGTAAAACGATAAATGGGCATGCAGGTAATTTTTTGATTTCCCATATGGCCAGACCATAGTACCTCTGACAGTGCTGAGCTCCCTCAGTAGAGCACTCAAGTATCCAGCCAGATTCCATGTTCAAATTCTGAGCTAGAATCATAACCACAATTCTCCGACTCAGACATGTGACACCAAAAATAAGCAATGCTGGTAAAATAAACTGAGATGATCAAATGCTCCCTGGGAATTGTTGAACCTAGGTGAAGTCAATAGAATGAAAGGTGAGAGAGATGTATATTGTGTCACAAAATCAATATCATTCATATAACACTATGTCACAAAGGTTAAACAACTCCCATGGTGATACCTGTACTTTTGAGACTGAGGGAAGCAAATCTTGGGTATGAAGAGTGATCAAGTCAGAATTTAGAATTTAAGATGAATGAATATTGTACAACGTAGTTTGTTTAACAAAATATTATTCAGAACAAATGTATATGTCAAACATCTGTCCACTCTCACCATTTTGATACAATATTTTTCATTCCACTACCTTGATTTTATATTTGTACTTCTTTATTTTCCTGATAATCATTTATCTATAAACATAGACATTGCAATTCATCTGCATTTATTATTTTTTCCAACATTTTTACAACGCCCACTGTCCCAGTGGGAATGTAAGATTATGCATGATGGTAGAGAACAGAATCTATGAAAATATCTCTAATATTTATCTTTTCTTTCTACTGAGCAGTGCCAATAATTTTCTATATGGCTCATTTCCAGTGTCATTAGAATCTAATTTAGTAAAGCCTCTTGAGCATTAGCTTGGCTGAGGTTCTAACTGCTAGGGAAATTAGTGTGTGTAAGAAAGGCAGTTCAGTAATTGCTTAAATTGTACCCATTTAAACAGTGGTAATGCTACATTTTGCATTAGCCTTGGCTCTGTTGTCCTATTTTAAGATAAACAGATAGTGGGAATGATGCTGGCAACATATTTCGGGTGCCTTTCTCCCTGTGGAGAGAAAATCCTGCAAACAGAATAGTCCAGAAATTGTTGGCAAAATAACAGCAAGTTAATGGCACCCAGCATCATCCATGATGATACACAATGCTTGGAATAACTGAGCTGGATTGCTGGGGCTCAGGATGAAAGGTGGGGAGTGAAGGCTTAAACAGAAGAGTTGGAAACGTGAGGAAAGTTAGAGCTCTTGAAGGAGATGGAGAGCAGGGAAGAAGAAGCATGAAGATTTGGGGGTGTCCCCTGGATTAAAAGGCTGAGCCCGTGACTCTGCTTGTGCACCACAACCTGACCCATTCATCAATGGAAGTGAAAAGTAGCTGCCAACACCAGAGTGGATGAGGCAGTAATGTTATTTTTCTGTCTGAGCAAGTTGTTAGGGACGTTGTTTCAAAAGGCAATTACATTAGTCAGGTACTTTCACAGAACAGTTCTTGTAATCACTGACTTCTACATGTAAAACACTTGCAATGACCAACTATGTAGAATACAATTCCTGGTCACAAGCAATTTGAGCATCATTCACCAGCCATTGATCACAGTCATCTCTGTGAAGCAGAAATAATCACAGGCAGCTTTAGAAATGTCACCTGAAGACACAATTCACGAAAAACAATCCAAGATCTGATAGGCTGGACAAAGCACGGAGCTAATTTCCTCTCAATTTCAACTGGAAGGATTTGCCAACATGCTCTTCAACACAAAATTGTTCCCATGGGTGATCTGAGTGCTGGGATTAGGCTTTCGAGGTTTCAGTAATCTGACTACACTCACAAACTCCTTCTGTATTGGTGAGATATAGCTTGTGGTGTAAACATCAGAATAAGATCCACTATGTCAAAGTTCAATGTATAAGAATGCCATGACCCTCCTTGTCAGCGCTCTTCATGTCCCACTGTGTTCAGGACTATGCTAAGTTGTGCGACATAATCCCAGCAGACTCTGCTTACACAACTGGAACAAGTAAAGATGGGATGCAACAAACTCTGAAGAGCTGGAAGAGAGGCAATGGTCTTCTGAAGAGGAGAATGAGGAGGACCATTGCCTTCTGTTGATAGAGTGGTGCAGCATCAGGTACAACAAGCCAGATTGGACTTAATTGACATGCAGTTCCAACTGATGTGATCTGGAAGAGGTCGTCACTCATTGACTGTAAATTTGTTGTTGCTCAAATGGCAATCAGCCCCTGGAAATGCTTGTTTTGTTTATTTTATCTTTGCCTTTGTTGTTATTTAATAAAGGTGAACATTTCAAATGTTTGAAGATGTTTTGGAAGACAAATCATATCAGATATGAGACAATAATGTTGTCTCTGTCTACATTGGGTAGTGCCATAATTGCTGAGTTTCTCCAGCACTTCCTATTTTCATATAGGAAGTCAGCAGAAATGGAGCATTAGAAAGAAATTTACAATAATTAATGTCTCAGTTACTTGTCCATAAAGATAATTCTACACACGACAGTCAATGTTTCAAAGTAAACTCTAATTCTGAAATTAATCATGACATATTCAGCTCATGATTATGCTGCAAGTCGTACTGTTTGTTCCTTATCCTGTCATTTACATTTGAAAAGTATTTTGACAATATTTGTAGTCTATTTTCAAACGTTGTAATATAATTTTTATTTTTACACTGCATTAATTAGGAATCCATCATTTGCCAATCAGAATTCCATTCAATCAAATATTGATCCTCCATTGCAAATCGGAGATGAAATTATTTCAATAATATCTTGGATAGCTCTGCATTCTTCAGTCACTTTCTTAAGAGCAATTAGGGATACATACTGGCATTATCTACATATCTTTAAAAAAAGTTGTGAGGTTTCTTTTATAGAATCCCTACAGTATAAAAACAGGCCAGTCACCCTAACGGGTGCACACTGACCCTTCCAACAGCATCCCACCCAGACTCATTCCCTACCCTGCATTTCCTCGGTTAACCCACCTAACCAGTACAATCCTGAACATTATTGGCAATTTAGCATGGCCAATCCACCTAACCTGCACATCTTTGGGCTGTGGGAGGAAACCGGTGCACCTGGTGAAAACTCATTCAGACACAGGGAGAATGTACAAGCTCCACACCTGAGGGTGGAATCAAACCTGGGTCCTTGGCACTGTGATGATAACCTGGGTCCTTCTAAAAGCTCATGATCAAATGATGCAAATACAGAGATGCTTTCATGGCCAAAGCATCTATTGCAACCATCTTGCTGTGAATGACCAAGAAAGTGATTGGAGATAGAAAAGAGGACATTAATTTGACCCCAATTAAACACAGCTGTAAGAACACTAAGTACCCCATTCTAAGGCAATGATTTTTCCATGTTGATTGATCTTGGACCATTATATTTACTGTGGATCCTTCCAACATCTATAATCAGAAACATTCATCCTCTATTAATGGTGTTATTTAAGAATACAAAAGGTACAATCATAGACATTCCTATAGGATCAGAATGTTACATGGGAAAAAGCACAACTTGTCCAAAGAAGAACAGTTTCTATACATGGAGATAACAACTGGTTTACATCCCACCAGATGGTCCAAAATCTCGTGTATCATTGCTGGCTCAATAAAGGATATTGTAGTTCATGTTCCACTGATGCAGTTCATTGCTGGTTGGAATTCCCCTTATAGGCTCTTTTAAGAATATAGGAACATAAGAAATAGGAACAAGGTAAGTTATTTAATCCTTTGAGTCTGATCCATTATTCAACCAGCTTCTACCTCAAAATGGTCATCCCGCACAATTCTGATATATTTTGATCCTTTTGGTGTCCAACAATCTATTGATCTCTATCGAGAATGCATTGAAAGGCTGTGCATGCACCAGTCTCGAAGGGGATACTTCCAGAGATTCTCTCAAAACTCTCCACACTTTTATTGTTCTTTTAACAATTCACTGTAGTATAAATTCTTATGCATAAACAACAAAATAAAGCAAATATTACATCACAATATAACAGATTTTGACGTGACAGTGCTGCACAAATATCACAGTCAGAGCAGAACAAAGAGAAATGGAATTTGTTGAACAGGATCTTAGGTCTTCTCCCACCTTTTCCCCAATGCAGGTACATCTAATGAGTATATCAAAGCTGGTAATGTGACTCCATCCTCCAAGTCCTAACCCTTACCAGTCAATGTAGCCGATAGGGGGAAATGAAGGTATTTTAGCATCGAATTTCACTCCCATCTTGGTCACTGTCACAGTCAATCAACAGACGGTTAATCCTTTAAACCTTGCCATTCCTCTGCTTTTGCAAAGCTGCAGGCTGATGAGATTACCAGTTTTTGCTGGCCCTGCTCACTCTTATGCAGAGATAACCCAGCCCAAATTTCTCCTGTTGAGTAGTGATGGCTTCAATGCATTGACTGTGATCTGCCAGACCAGGTGATTGCAGGTCTAGTACCAAATGATAAACTGATCTGTAAAGGGGTTGGGGTGGTTGGTTAGAAGCTGTCATGTTATGTAGATGGCCAAAGTGCTCAGCACACCTTAGTTGTTGTTGGTATGGACAACCTGAACTGGGCTGCTGCCACATGGCCAGCCACTGTTCTGGAAGTAAAGCTTCTTTCAAAGCAACACCATCAAGTTGAGGACATTTTGCCTCATCATAGCGTTAAATGGCTGGCCACTTATTTTGAAACTGTTGTCCCTGGTTCTTGACTTCCCCCACAGGGGAACTATTGTCCTAACCTGTGAAGCAATTTAAAAAGTTGGTGTTTTAATGAGATCACTTCTAATTCTTAAAAATTCTAAGTGATGGAGATTTTGTTTACTTTATCTCTTATTATGGGACAATGCCTTCATCCCAGTGAATTTTTTGAATGCCTTCAAGTCAAGACTATGCATTATGTAATAAACTGCAATCATTTTGTACACGTTTGACCCACTACTCCAGACTGAAAAGTTGAGACAATTCAATTTTTGTCTAGTGACAGCAAAAATATGAAATAGTAAGTCTAGTTTAACTCTGTTCTTCTGTTGGACCGGCAATGTGACAATCAGTCATGCTTTCAATAAGTCACAGCCCTAAATCCTAAAAACCAGGTCAACATCTGTAAATCCTGCAAACAGGGGTGACTAGCTGAAAGTAAACATTTTAAATAATGACCTGGGGAATTAGGCATTGCATATTATATGCACATGCAACGAATGAAGTTTCTTATGGTCATGAAGTTAACTGTGATGGCTTTTATTTCCATAGATATTACCATCACTTATCAACACAATGCAGTTCCATGAATGTAAAGAATTGTTGCTACTCTGTGGGAAGAAAGGAGCCAGCTGCCTCCATGCAACAGTGCGTGAGTCATATCCCAAGGGCAGTCAGGCAATGTTCTTTGACTCAAACGCTCAAAATCACCACCAGAAAATTGAAAATGATTGATGATTGAAAACTATTCCTACTGGTCGGGAATTCTACAACTAGAGGACATACTCTGAGAATTAGATTAGATTCGATTCTCTAGAGTGCGGAAACAGGCCCTTCAGCCCACCAAGTCCAAACTGACCCTCTGAAGAATAACTCACCCAGACACATTTCCCTCTGACCAATGCACCTAACACTACAGGCAATTTAGCATGGCCAATTCACCTGACCTGCACATCTTTGGAGTGTGGCAAGAAACCAGAGCATCCAGAGGAAACCCACGCAGAATGTGCAAACTCCACACAGACAGTTGCTCGTGGCTGGAATCAAACCTGGGACCCTGGTGCTGTGAGGCAGCAGTGCTAACCACTGAGCCACTATGCTGCCTATTAGAGCCAAACCATTCAGGAGAGAATTTAAGAGAGCACTTCAGCATATTAACAGTGGTAGATGATTGGAATTCTTTTCCACAAACAGCAGCGATGCTGGATCAGTTGTTCATTTTAAATCTGTAATAGAGACATTTTCGTGAAGCAAAGGTGTTAAGAAATATGAGCCAAAGGCATGTGTATGGCGTTAGGCCACAGATCAGCCACAATTGCACTAAATAGTGGAAAAGGCTTGAGGGGCTGAATGGCCTACTCCGGCTTCTATATCCCTATGAATTAGTGGAAACATTGAGGACATCTGTAATCTTTACAGTCATAGGTAATAAAGTTCACTTCTTCCATAACTCCCAGAAATTGTTTCTCATTCAATTGTTCAGTCAGATGCCTTTTCAAAGCTAATATTCACTTAGTATCTACTACCCCCAGGCTCAGTGATTAGCACTGCTGCCTCACAATGCCAGGGACTCCAGTTCGATTCCAGCCTCAAGCAACTGTCTGTGTCATGTTTACACATTCAGCCCATGTCGGCATGGGTTTCCTCCAGGTGCTCCGGTTTCCTCCCACAATCCAAAGATGTGCAGGGTTGGTGAATTGTCCACTCTGAATTATCCATAGTGTGCAGAGATGTATAGGTTAGATACATTAGTCAAGGGTAACTGTAGAGCAGTGGGGCAGGGGAAAGGGTCTGGATGGGTTACTCTTCGAAGGGTCAGTGTGGATTTGTTGAGCCGAATGGTCTGTTTCCACACTGCAGGGATTCTACGATACCCCAGTGGAGAGTGCATTTCAAATCCTAATCAATTGTTGCAGTCAAGGGTCTTTTCTCATGTCTCCTCAGGTTATTTGCCAAGCATCACAAATCTGGACCCTCTGGTTTTTGACCCTTTAGCAATCGGAAATTACTTTACTTCATTCATTTTATCAAATGGTGACCCTGCCACTCAAAGCATCAGCAGGAAAAGAGTAGGGGTAGTGGAGAGCAGGAGTGACATAAAACAATCATGATCAGAGAGTAAAAATACTTGAAAAACTTATAGGACTGAAGGCTGACAAAATGCCTGACCTGAGGAGAGGAACAGGAGAGTCAACGTTTCGAGCATAAGCTGATGAAGAGCTTGTGCTTGAAACGTCGATTCTCCTGCTCCTTGGATGCTGCCTGACTGGCTGTGCCTGACACTGTTAGGACTAGTGGTCACATAGAGTCGGTAGGTAAAACAAGGACTGCAGATGCTGGAAACCAGATTCTAGATTAGAGTGGTGTTGGAAAAGCACAGCAGTTCAGGCAGCATCCGAGGAGAAGGAAAATCGACATTTCGGGCAAAAGCCCTTCATCAGGAATAGAGGTCACATAAAATCATAGAGATGTACAGCATCCAAGCCAACCAGATGGGTTGGATGGGTCCAACCCATCCAAGCTAACCAGATATCCCCACCCAATCTAGTCCCACCTGCCTGCACCAGGCCCATATCCCTCCAAATCCTTCCTATCATATACCCATCTAAATGCCCCTTTAATGTTGCAATTGTACCAGACTCCACCACATCCTCTGGCAGCTCATTCCATACACGTAGCAACCTTTGCGTGAAAATGTTGCCCTGTAGGTCTCTTTTATATCTTTCCCCTCTCGCCCTAAACCTATGCCCTGTTATTCTGGACTCCTCAACCTCAGGGAAAGGACTTTGCCTATTTACCCTATCCATGCCCCTCATAATTTTGTAAACTTCTATAAGGTCACCCCTCGGCCTCTAACGTTCCAGGGAAAACAGCCCCAGCCTGTTCAGCCTCTCCCTATGGCTCAAATCCTCCAACCCTGGCAACATCCTTGTAAATCTTTTCTGAACCCTTTCAAGTTTCACAACATATTTCTGATAGGAAGGAGACCAGAATTGCATGCAATATTCCAACAGTGGCCCAACCAATGTCCTGTACAGTCGCAACATGACCTTCCAACTCCTGTACTCAATACTCTGACCAATAAAGGAAAGCATACCAAACGCCTTTTTCACGACCCTATCTATCTGTGACTCCACTTTCAAGGAGCTATGAACCTGCACTCCAAGGTCTCTTTGTCCAGCAACACTCCCTAGGGCCTTACCATTCAGTCCTGCTAAAATTTGCTTTCCCAAAATGCAGCACCTCACATTTATTTGAATTAAACTCCATCTGCCACTTCTCAGCCCATTGGCCCATTTGGTCCAGATCCTGTTGTAATCTGAGGTAACCCTCTTCGCTGTCCACAACACCTCCAATTTTGGTGTACATTCAATTCTTCAGCCAGCAAGACAATGTTATCTGCAAAATACTGGCCCATCAGCAGGTGGTGTTACCACAGAATCCTAAAGTCTGCTCAACCAAGGGTTTCATCATAACAAAATTATTAACCAGGAGTAAAGGGAATGGAGAGAATATGATGCTGAAGGAATGCAGGCTGGTCCTGAAGCAGCAGGTGGAATTACTGTATGAGAATTTTAATCTGTTAATATACCATTCCAATATACCATATTGTCCTGTAATGTATCAGAGTGCTTTCAAACCAATTTTGACACTCTCAGCATTAGACTCCCAGTTATTAACTGCAATAACCACGCTTCCTGTTTTAAACAAAATCTTTTACTGTACAAGAATTACAAAGCAAATACATTTTGTGAACACTTTGACCCAGATTTCCACTGCGCAAACAATGGAAATTCCTGAAAATCAGCTGTCCCACTAATGAATGCATCATTCCTGATGTTTCCAGCTTTGGAATGTTTGGAGAATGGCTCAGACTTTATGCAGGAGGGGACATGGAGATGGCTGGCCACTCCAGCTATCCCACCCTCTCAGTCCCATTTTGATGCCCTCATTGTATAGACTCTGGAGTGTGCAGAGGAGAGCAGATCAGAGCATGTCTGTTGATTTTGCATTTTTTTGTGCTAACATCATGTTTCCAGGGCATGTTTTAGAGAAGGTGCCAAATATTCTTCAGTGAGTACCAAACAGCCTTTCAAAGGTGTCAGTAATAACTTAAGATCACTCAAAGTACATGTGAACATGCCTATAAAAAGGATAAAAATGCAGTGGGGCTATCAAATTGTTCAAGAAATATCAATTTATCAAGTCGGTGAATAATGAAGGGGGTCAGGACACAGGTTGGTGAGGAGGTTATAAGGGGCTCAGGGATGGGTACAGGGCATTAGGTGGCATTGAGGTTATGGACTCAGGATGGATAGGTAGGTATAGGGTGACATTGAAGATATGAGAGGCATGTTGGTGGGCAAAGGAACATCATGTGTGTCAGGGATGGGATGTCCTGGGTTAACATGGATGGAGCTTGTGGAGTGTATACAGGAGAGAGATGGCATGAGGAGTGTATGAGCTACCTCCGAGGGGACCGTGCTGTTCTGAAATAAATACCTAACTTCCCAGCCCAGTTACCCCAGGTCAGATTTGCCAATGTAGGAAATGTCCCATTCTTTATGTTTCTGGTCTGGTCTAGTCATGATATACTGCAACTTTGCAAATCACTTTGATTCTCCTCAGTTTCCCTGCTGTTCACTAAGGTGAATGATTTCCTGGGATCCTTCCAAAAGCATTTGGCCAGACAACCCACCAATTCTCCTTGAGCACCTCATGACTGTGGACATTCCAGTTCAAGCATGTCCTTCACATCCTTCTTATGTAGAGATCTTTAGCTCCTGGCAGGTTATGTTTTAGTTCCAAACATAATCTTGCCTATTTCAAAGCTAACTTTCAAGTTGACAAACTATTTCTGTGAGAAAACAGCCAACAAAAACTGAAACAAAAGACTGTGTTGCATCCATCTATCACTATGGCAATGCAATCCTCATGAGATGTCCTAGACAGAGATTTCAACTAATCAATATCAATTCTTTTGATCTAAAAGGTATATGAATGTTTTAAGACATTCCCTAGTTTACACTTCACCTTCAAATTATTTTGATCTGAAACCCATATAAAGAATTTAAACTCCTCATGAAGATAATTGTAAATATCCCATCTTCAATGAAGAGTCAGAGGCAGCTCACCCATTGTTCAGTGTTTTCCCAATTTCCAACTCTGACCTTGTCATATAAATGTGGACCATCCTTTGAATGTTAATTATCTTAGAATCTGTTTACTAACCTCTCAAGATGGGAACTCACCACTGCCTTGTCAAGGACATATAAGGCATAAGTAACGAATGCCAGCAGCACCCTCATTCAATAGATGAATGTATGAAAGAAAGTAATGTAAAAAGAGATGAATGAGATGAAATACTCAATTTGTGATGGAAGTTAAAATTGGAAAAAGTACAGGTCACTTAGAAAGATTCTAAAAAATGGAGAAAACAAGAGATGGATGTCAAAATTAGAAAGAGAATTGTCAAGCAGCAAAGCTAGTAACACTTTGTTCCAAACACAAACATTGCTGTACCCTCTGCTTATTAACTTCTATACATATTGTCACCTGAGCCTCAAAGTTCCAAAATGACTCTACCCTCTCTTGTTACTCCCTGACTTCTAAAACCTAATGTTCCCATTAATGTTGGACTCTAAGCACCTTCTACTCTTTTCTTGCTTTCCACTCGTCTGCAGTTTGCACCGAGCTAACTCCTACAGTAGAGCAACCAGCACTCATGTTAAAGCAGAATATCAGAGGCAACTGAGTGGAGAATACAGAGGAACCTTGGTTATCCGAAGGACGGGGAGTATTTTATTTCGTTAATCAAATTCCGGAAAATCGAATGCTGGATAACATAGGTTAGCCAACCATTGGAACCTGGCGATCTTGCTGGCTAATCTAATAGTCGAATAATCAAATGCCAGATAATCGAGGTTCCTCTGATTGACTCTGGTTCCATTGGTCTAAATGTCAAGGGCAACTATTATTACTACAGATCTCTTCAAAATTGTAACCTTTGTATTTATAAGATTCTTGCTATAACTCAGGAAGCCTGACTGGAAAGGAACATCATTTATTGTTGAATACCAGAAGAGAGCTGCTACTCATGGCATACATCGGTTAGTCCCACTCCAGGACAGACAGACCTGCAAATCGATTGCTGTGTCCACTTTATTTTTAAATGTTATGGAATTCAAGACCCTCCAAACATTGCATTGTGGAATACAGATGGATTCAATGCAAGAGGTCACCAGGCAACACACAATAGCTCCCTCTCAGACCAAGCAATAGCACTAACTTAGATTCAGGCTTCACTCTGTCCTCTAGGCCCGCTCTTCAAGCTCCTCATTCTCCAGGCACTTAATTGAGTCTGATTGGACAGGAATGTCATTTATTGTTAAACACCAAAATAGGGCCATGACTTGTGGCTCACATAGGCTAGCCCAGTCCAGGACAGATAATTCTGCTGACTCTGCAGAAATGTTATGACACATAACAAATGGCTTCCCACTACCACCTCCTTTGTCGCCTACTGCCTGGACCTGTTTGTGGGTCTGCATTTTTTAAACTGCCAATAGACAATAGACAATAGGTGCAGGATTAGTCCAATCGGCCCTTGTAGCCAGCACTACTATTCATTATGATCATGGTTGATCATCCACAATCAGTATCCTGTTCCTGCCTTATCCCCATAACCCTTGATTCCACTATCTTTAAAAGCTCTATTCATCTCTTTCTTGAAAGTATCCAGAGACTTGGCCTCCACAGCTTTCTGGGGCAGATCATTCCATATATTCACTACCCTCTGGGTGAAGAGGTTTCTCCTCAACTCTATTCTAAATGGCCTACCCCTTATTTTTAAACAGTGTCCTCTGGTTCTGGACTCACCCGTCCGCGAAAACATGTTTCCTGCCTCCAGAGTGTCCAATCCATTAATAGTTTTATACGTCTCAATCAGATCCCCTCACATCCTTCTAATCTCAAGTGGGTCCAAGCCCAGTCACTCCAATCTTTCAACATATGATAGTCCTGCCATTCTGGGAATTGACCTTGTGAACCTATGCTGCACTCCTTCAATAGTCAGAATGTCTTTCCTCAAATTTAGAGACCAAAACTGCACACAATACTCCAGATGTGGTCTCAGCTGGGCCCTATACAGCTGCAGAAGGACCTCTTTGCTCCTATACTCCTTTCAACTTATTAATATAGGTCCTGACACCAATGGAGGAGTGGATAAAATTTCTTGTTCCAAGTTGCGCTTGGAATTCTCTGGTCCTTTGGTTTAATTCCTTTTCCAGTTTAGCAAACCTTTTCTCGAGGATTTTAAAGTTAACCTGGTGTATCATCAGAAGCTGCTCATTCAAGTGAAAAACAGGAATGCCATATTTGTACTTCTCATACCAGATGGAATTTTCTGGAACAGAAATGTTTACTTCCTGCAGGATAAACTCATGTTTATTAGAGAACACTGCTTTCTTGGCTTCTTTGCAAAGTGTGCATGCATCCTTGGTAAACAATGTTAAAACTGGCAGATCCTTCCTGAATGCAGACATTCTTAATAAAAATTCAAACATAAAATTTAATGCTTGTGCATGATTCCCAATGACATAAATACATTGCTTCTGTGATATTGTGGATTATCAAGTGAAGTATTCCCGAACATTCCTGATAAAGGGCTTATGCCCGAAACATCGAATCTCCTGCTCATTGGATGCTGCCTGATCTGCTGTGCTTTTCCAGCACCGCATTCTTGACTCCAAAGTGTTCTTGTAGGTCTGTCTCAGGTGATGAGAGTTCAAATTGGGCAGGCCATTGCCTGTTATCCACACTTACTCAAAGAGCTCCACAGGGAGACTAATGAGTGATTTCCACATGGGCCTTGTAGGGGTTATCATAATACCCTTCTACTTCCTGACCCCAAAAAACTCCTATGGTCAGCTCCTAATCTGACAAACTCTACATGCCAGCTGGACAAGCGTCAAGCAGTCAATTTTCTGCCATAGGAAACTGGATAAACCTGTTCATTAACCAAGTTTTATAAAAAGGCCAGAATCCCAAAAATGGATTCTGACTATCACGTAGGGAAAGCAGACATTACCAATATCATGCCTATTTGACACTCAAATTAAAATTGTTCCCTATTGGTTTTTTCCTGTAGGCAAAATAATAGCAATTCAATTGGCACATTATAATAAAAATCTGATATTGCATATATTATTCACAGGTATTAGAATTATTACTTTATATCTTGTAAAGCACCGGAAGGCTTTTTTAAAGTTTTTCTTTCTCATAAGAAGGGATTCTGGAGAGAATTTCAGTTTTACTGCTGGACAGAAAATGAAGACTGACCACCTGTTTTACCTTTCATTCTCCTTTCCTATTTCTTATTGGATGGACTATAAAAGGTATGGCCAATCCTGTAGCTCTCACCTTTTGCACAACAAAGAAAGAAACAAAAATTCATTCCCAGTTGTTTGTTTTCTCAGACTCAGACACATCCAAGTCTAACAGCCTACTCTGAAGCCCTTTTAAAGTAATATAAGGCGAGGAAATAAACCATAATGAAGCCACGTTAGCTTTTTTTGCATTTTAAGTGTGACTGAATGGAAATGTCAAGTTGAAAGAAAAGATAAAATAAGCAATGCTCATTCTTGAAGAGATTCTAATGGAGATGCTCACTGTTTTAGAATAGCCTACATGGAGGCATTCCTTTTTGCTCAGTCATTTTGTAGTGATGACTGCGATGTAAAATGCATTGGATATTCTGGCACAAGTGAAGGGAATAGAGATGGTTATTGACCTATTCAAATGCTAATTAAATACAAACACAGTAAATATTTTCCTTTATATCTGAACTAGGAGGAGGATCATGACATTCAGCCTTTCAAACCTGCTCTGCCATTTGATAAGATTATGGCTGATTTGATTGCGGTCTCCATTCTACTTTCCTCACTACCTTTATAACAATAAACAATAGACAATAGGTGCAGGAGTAGGCCATTCTGCCCTTCGAGCCTGCACCACCATTCAATATGATCATGGCTGATCATCCTTAATCAGTATTCTGTTCCTGCCTTATCTCCATATCCCTTGATTCCACTATCCTTGAGAGCTCTATCCAACTCTTTCTTAAATGAATCCAGAGACTGGACCTCCACTGCCCTCTGGGGCAGAGCATTCCACACAGCCACCACTCTCTGGGTGAAGAAGTTTCTCCTCATCTCTGTCCTAAATGGTCTACCCTGTATTTATAAGCTGTGTCCTCTGGTTCGGCACTCATCAGAGGAAACATGTTTCCTGCCTCCAGAGTGTCCAATCCTTTAATAATCTTACATGTCTCAATCAGACCCCCTCTCAGTCTTCTAAACTCAAGGGTATACAAGCCCAGTCGCTCCAGTCTTTCAGTGTAAGGTAATCCCACCATTCCAGGAATTATCCTCGTGAACCTACGCTGCACTCCCTCAATAGCCAGAATGTCTTTCCTCAAATTTTGAGACTAGAACTGCACACAGTACTCAAGATGTGGTCTCACCAGGGCTCTGTACAGCTGCAGAATAACCTTTTTCCTTCTATACTCAATCCCTCTTGTTATGAAGACCAGCATGCTATTAGCCTTCTTCACTACCTGCTGTATTTGCATGCTTACCTTCATTGACTGGTGTACAAGAACACCCAGATCTCTCTGTACTGCCCCTTTACCTAAATTGATTCCATTTAGGTAGTAATCTACCTTCCTGTTCTTGCCACCAAAGTGGATAACCATACATTTATCCACATTAAACTGCATCTGCCATGCATCTGACCACTCACCTAACTTGTCCAGGTCACCCTTTAATCTCCTAACATCCTCATCACATTTCATCCTGCCACCCAGCTTAGTATCATCAGCAAATTTGCTAATACCATCTTCTATATCATTAACATATATTGTAAAAAGCTGCGGTCCCAGTACTGACCCCTGCGGTACCCCACTGGTCTGCCTGCCATTCCGAAATGGAACCGTTTATCACTACTCTTTGTTTCCTATCAGCCAACCAACTTTCAATCCAAGTTAGTACTCTGCCCCCAATACCATGCGCACTAATTTTGCTCACTAACCTCCTATGTGGGACTTTATCAAAAGCTTTCTGAAAGTCCAGGTATACTACATCTACTGGATCTCCCTCATCCACATTCAGAGTTACATCCTCAAAAAATTCCAGAAGACTGGTCAAGCATGATTTCCTCTTCTTAAATACATGCTGACTCTGACCTATCCTATTACTAATATCAGATGTGTCGTAATTTCATCCTTTATAATAGACTCCAGCATCTTTCCCACCACTGAGGTCAGACTAACTGGTCTGTAATTTCCTGTTTTCTCCCTCCCACCTTTCTTAAAAAGTGGTACAACATTAGCCATCCTCCAAATTGCAGGAACTGCTCCCGAATCTATAGAACTTTGGAAAATAATCACCAACGCATCCACGATTTCTTGAGCTACCTCCTTCAGTAACCTAGGATGTAGACCATCAGGCCCCGGGAACTTATCAACCTTCAGACCTAACAGTCTCTCCAACACCAATTCCTGGCAAATAGAAATTCCCTTAAGTTCAGGTCCTTCAGCCACTGTTACCTCAGGGAGATTGCTTGTGTCTTCCCCAGTGAACACAGATCTGAAGTGCCAATTCAATTCTTCTGCCATTTCTTTGTTCCCTGTAATATATTCCCGTTTCTGTCTTCAAGGGCCCAATTTTAGTCTTAACAATTTTTTTGCCTTTCACATACCTAAACAAACTTTTACTATCCTCCTTTATATTATTGGCCAGTTTACCTTCGTACCTCATTTTTCCTCTGTGTATTTCCTTCTTAGTAATCCTCTGTTGTTCTTTAAAAGCTTCCCAGTCCTCTGTTTTCCCACTTACCTTTGCTATGTTATACTTTTTCTCTTTTAACGTTATGTTTCTTAACTTCCTTCATCAGCCATGGCCACCCATGCATCTTCCTAGGATCTTTCTTCCTTTTTGGAATGAACTGATCCTGCATCTTCTGCATCATACACAGAAATATCCGCCATTATTCCTCCACCATCATCCCTGCTAAGGTATTGCACCATTGAACTTTGGCCAGCTCCTCCCTCATAGCTCCATAGTTCCCTTTATTCAACAGAAATATTGTCACTTCCGATTGTACCCTCTCCCTCTCAAATTGCAGATTGGAGCTTATTGTATTATGGTCACTATTTCCCAATGGCTCCTTCACTTCGAGGTCCCTGACCAATGCTAGTTCATTGCACAATACCAGATCCAGAATTGCCGTCTCCCTGGTTGGCTCCAGCACCAGTTGTTCTAAGAATCCATCTCTGAGGCACTCCACATAGTCTCTTTTTTGAGGTCCAATGCCATCTTGATTCTACCAGTCTACCTGCATGTTGAAATCCCCCATAACAACTGTAGTAACATCTTTGCGACAGGCCAATTTCAGCTCCTGATTCAACTTACATCTGACATCCAGACTACTATTTGGGGGCCTATAGATAACTCCCAAGAGGGTCTTTTTACCCTAAGTATTTCTTAGCTCTATCCACACTGACTCTACATCCCCTGATTCTAGGTCCCCCTGTGCAAGGGACTGAATATCATCTCTTACCAACATGGCCACCCCACCCCCTCTGCCCGTCAGTCTGTCCTCACGATAGCACGTGTAGCTTTGAATATTCATTTCCCAGGCCCTGTCCACTTGAAGCCACATCTCAGTTATCCCCACAATATCGTATCTGCCAATTTCCAAAAGAGCCTCAAGCTCATCCATCTTATTTCTAATGCTTTGTGCATTCACGTATAGTATTTTTAATTTGTTACTACGCTCACCCTTCCCATCAACTCCTATTTCACTTAACCTTACAGCATGATCCCTTTCTGAGTTTTCTGCCTCATTGATACAATTGTCTTTCTTGACGTCCCTTGTTCTAATTTTCCCTTCAATTTCCTTCTTAAACATCCAGTTTGACCCCTCCCTCCCCTTTACTTAGTTTAAACGTAGCTGTGTTGCAGTAGCAAACCTGCCTGCCAGAATGCTGGTCCCTAACCTATTAAGGTGCAAACCGTCTCTCTTGTAGAATTTATGCTTACCACAAAACATACCCCAGTGATCCAAGAATTTAAATCCTTGCTTCCTGCACCAGCTCCACAGCCACACATTCAAGTCCATTATCTCCCTGTTTCTGGCTTTACCAGCCCGAGGAACTGGGAGCAAACCGAAGATAACCACCCTGGACATCCTGCTTTTCAGCCTTCTTCCGAGTTCTCTAAAGTCCCGCTGTAGTATGTTCCTCTTCTTCTTCCCGACATCATTTGTGCCTACATGTACCACCACCTCTGGCTCTTCACTTTCGTCCTTGAGGATTTCCTGCACTCTCTCTGTGATGTCTTTAACCCTGGCACCAGGAAGGCAACACACCATCCTTAAGTCCCGCCTGCTGCCACAAAAACCCCGGTCAGTTCCTCTCACTATGGAGTCCCCTATTACCATGGCTCTGAGCGATGTCCGTCTCTTCCGCTCTGCTTGTGCGCCAACTTTTGATTGACAGAACTGGCCGCCTCGCGGACTGGCAGTGTCATCTGTCTCTACTGTTTCCAAAAGATTCAACTTGTTCCCGAAAGGTACTTCCCCCGGGGTCTCTTGCACCTGTCTCCTCTCTGCCTTCCTCATCGTCTGCTCTCTTCTGCTCTCTTCTGGTACGATTGGTGTAATAACCTCGCTGAAGGTCTTGTCCAGAAATATCTCGTTCTCTCGGATGAGCCTAAGATCCTTGAGTTCTTTCATCAGTGCTGCAATATGCTCTGTCAGTAGCTAAATGTGCGCACACTTTCCACACTTCTACAAGCCAGATACACCAGAGTCGTTGACCTCCCGCATCAAGCACGTAGCACACTGAACCAGCTTGGCAGTCATGTCTTCACCCTCTTCAACTGTGGCGTAATCACTTCACTCAACCTCCTTGTCAAAGACTCCTGAGCTAAAGCCTCACTCTTCACTCCACAGGAACTTCCTTGGACCCTCTTTTTGGGGCAAGTCTGTGGACTTTTAACTTAGGTTAGAGCAGGAGGGAGGGAGGGAGGCCCTACTTTGTAGGACATGGGGTCTAGAACACACCCACTCTAATAACAATCACTTACCTTCCCGACCGGCTTTGCACTCTGCCTTCACTTCCGCCCAGCTCCCGCCGCTCTCTGATGCGGACTTCCTTGTCAATAAATAATCTATTTGGCAGAATCCTTGTGTATATTTAAGGCTGAAGTAGACAGACTCTTGATCAGTGAGGAAATTAGATTAGATTAGATTACTTACAGTGTGGAAACAGGCCCTTCAGCCCAACAAGTCCACACCGACTCACTGAAGCGCAACCTACCCATACCCCTACATTTGCCCCTTACCTAACACTACGGGCAATTTAGCATGGCCAATTCACCTGACCTGCACATCTTTGTGACTGTGGGAGGAAACCCACGCAGATACGGGGAGAACGTGCAAACTCCACACAGTCAGTAGCTTGAGGCGGGAATTGAACCCGGGTCTCTGGCGCTGTGAGGCAACAGTGCTAACCACTGTGCCACCGTGCCACCCACAAATTTATGAATTTTGCCCCATTCTTACTTAAATGTAAAACCATTTGGCAGGTAGTTCATGCTATTCTGTCTAATTATAGCAGTGGAAAATGCTCAGCTATAGACAATAGATGTGATTCCTGATGATAGATTATTTGGCCCAAAGGTTATGAGGAAAAGGCAGGAGAGTGAAGGTCTGAGGACTGTCAGACCAGCTATAATACTACTGAAAGGCAGGACAGACAAGAGAGGCTGTACGGATGACTGCTGTTCTTATTTCTTATGGTCTTATTGCCTTAATGTTTTCAACGACCTTGAAATGGCAGCCTTCACTGTCAGCTTGGGAAGAGAATCCAACAGACTATTGACGTTGAAAGCAAAGATTTCTCCTCATGTCCACCTTAAATGGAAGATCTCTTATTTTTAAACGGTGTTCTTTAGATCTTGTCTTTCATATGGGAAAACATCCTTTCATACCTATACTATAAAGGCACCTCAAGATCGTAGGATTAAACATGATCACCTCTTAGTCTTCTAAATCGAAGCATGCAGGTCCAAAACAAATATCCAAAAGCACTGCGGATGCTGGAAATCAGAAATAAAATCAGAATTTGTTGGGAAAACTTGGCAGGTCTGGCAAGCATCTGTGAAGAGGTAAAAACAATGACTGCAGATGCTGGAAACCAGATTCTGGATTAGTGGTGCTGGAAGAGCACAGCAGTTCAGGCAGCATCCAAGGAGCAGTATAATCGACGTTTCGGGCAAAAGCCCTTCATCAGGAATACAGGCAGAGAGCCTGAAGGGTGGAGAGATAAGTGAGAGGAGGGTGGGGTGGGGAGAAAGTAGCATAGTACAATAGGTGAGGGGGGGAGGGGATGAAGGTGATAGGTCGGGGGGGAGGGTGGAGTGGATAGGTGGAAGAGAAGATAGGCAGGTAGGACATGTCATGGGGACAGTGGGGGTTTCCTCAATTCCCCTTCCCCCACCTCACCCCAGTTCCAAACTTCCAGCTCAGCACTGTCCCCATGACTTGTCCTACCTGCCTATCTTCTTTTCCACCTATCCACTCCACCCTCCTCCCTGACCTATCACCTTCATCCTCTCCCCCACTCACCCATTGTACTCCATGCTACTTTCTCTCCACCCCCACCCTCCTCTAGCTTATCTCTCCACCCTTCAGGCTCTCTGCCTGTATTCCTGATGAAGGGCTTTTGCCCGAAACGTCAATTTTACTGCTCCTCGGATGCTGCCTGAACTGCTGTGCTCTTCCAGCACCACTAATCCAGCATTTGTGAAGAGTTAATGTTTCAGATCCTGTGACCCTTCTTCAGAACATACGGTCCTAATCTGGCCAAGTTTACCTCATTAGATAATTCCTTCACCCCAGGAACAATTCAAGTGAACCTTCTCAAATCTGTCATTAAAGTAATTATTTCCGAACATAAATGGGGTAACCAAAACTGGGGTATGCTATATGTGGCTTTATTAATGCCATTTAACTTTGCACTTGGCATATATTGTGGTTCTCATTACAAATGCACTCCGATAACTTCCTTAGAAGAATATAAAGAAAGTAGGAGTATACTTAAGAGGAATATCAGGAGGGCAAAATGGGGACATGCGATAGCTTTGGCAAATACATTTAAGGAGAACCCAAAGGGTTTTCACAAATATATTAAGGACAAAAGGGTAACTAGGGAGAGAATAGGGCCCCTCAAAGATCAGCAAGGCGGCCTTCGTGTGGAGCCACAGAAAATGGGAGAGATACTAAATGAATATTTTGCATCAGTATTTACTGTGGAAAAGGATATGGATGATATAGACTGTAGGGAAATAGATGGAGACATCTTGCAAAATGTCCAGATTACAGAGGAGGAAGTGCTGGATGTCTTGAAATGGTTAAAAGTGGATAAATCCCCAGGACGTGATCAGGTGTACCCGAGAACTCTGTGGGCAGCTAGAGAAGTGATTGCTGGGCCTCTTACTGAGATATTTGTATCATCGATAGTCACAGGTGAGGTGCCGGAAGACTGGAGGTTGGCAAACGTGGTGCCACTGTTTAAGAAGAGTGGTAAAGACAAGCCAGGGAACTATAGACCAATGAGCCTGACTTCGGTAGTGGGCAAATTGTTGGAGGGAATCCTGAGGGATAGGATGTACATGTATTTGGAAAGGCAAGAACTGATTTTGGATAGTCAACATGGCTTTTTGCATGGGAAATCATGTCTCACAAACTTGATTGAGCTTTTTGAAGAAGTAACAAAGAGGGCAGAGCAGTAGATGTGATCTATATGGACTTCAGTAAGGCGTTCGACAAGGTTCCCCATGGGAGATTGATTAGCAAGGTTAGATCTCATGGAATACAGGGAGAACTAGCCACTTGGATACAGAATTGACTCAAAGGTAGAAGACAGACAGTGGTGGTGGAGGGTTGCTTTTCAGACTGGGGACCTGTGACCAGTGGAGTGCTGGGGCCTCTACTTTTTGTCGTTTACATAAATGATTTGGATGAGAGCACAAGAGGTTAGTAAGTTTGCAGATGACACCAAAATTGAAGGTGTAGTGGACAGCGAAGAGGATTACCTCAGATTACAACAGGATCTTGACCAGATGGGCCAATGGGCTGAGAAGTGACAGATGGAGTTTAATTCAGATAAATGCAAGGTGCTGCATTTTGGAGAAGCAAATCTTAGCAGGACACATACACTTAATGGTAAAGTCCTAGGGTGTGTTGCTGAACAAAGAAACCTTGGAGTGCAGGTTCATACTCCTTGAAAGTGGAGTCACAGGTAAATAGGATAGTGAAGAAGGCATTTGGTATACATTCCTTTATTGGTCAGAGTATTGAGTGCAGGAGTTGGGAGGTTATGTTGCAGCTGTACAGGACATTGGTTAGGCCACTATTGGAATATTGCGTGCAATTCTGGTCTCCTTCCTACCCGAAAGATGTTGTGAAACTTGAAAGCGTTCAGAAAGGATTTACAAGGATGTTGCCAGGGTTGGAGGATCTGAGCTACAGGGAGAGGCTGAACAGGCTGGGGCTGCTTTCCCTGGAGCGAAGAGGCTAAGGGGTGACCTTATAGAGATTTACAAAATTATGAGGGGCATGGATAGGATAAGTGGACAAAGTCTTTTCCCTGGGGTCAGGGAGTCCAGAACTAGAGGGTATAAATTTAGGGTGAGAGGGGAAAGATATAAAAGAGACCTACGGAGCAACTTTTTCATGCAGAGGGTGGTACGTGTATGGAATGAGCTAACAGAGGGAGTGGTGGAGGCTGGTACAATTGCAACATTTAAGAGGCATTTGGATGGGTACATAAATAGGAAGGGTTTGGAGGGATATGGGCCAGGTGCTGGCAGGTGGGACTAGATTGGGTTGGGATATTTGGTCGGCATGGATGGGTTGGACCGAAGGGTCTGTTTCCATGCTGTACATCTCTCTGACTCTAACTTCATTGATATTATTAGTTGCATCTAATGGCCCACTGATTTTTAAAAATAAGGAGGCAAATTTTCCGAGGACCTTTGACCTGCTTTAACTCCTCAGGGTCAATGTGTGCTGTGCTGTTGGAGGCTCAGGTTTTCTTACATCCAACATAAATGTAGACAAAGCAGACATTGATTAACATAACTATTAATTCCTGTGATACTACTGGCCTAAGCAGACTATCAAAGCATGCGTACTAAGTAAATAAGTCCCTCTAATAACAAACTGTAATCCAATTTAAACTTTACATAGCAGTAATGCTTGAATGAGCACTAATCAACATTATCATTTCTATTGTACCAATCTGTAAGAATTGAAGTAGATTAAAGACATTCTGTGGTACGTAAAGATTGATCCTTCAATATTGAGCTTTAGGATTTCAAATTCAAAGGCTGAAAGAATGGGGAGAGATAATCTCAAATTCCTGCTTCCCTTTTATTAATAAAGTGATTCAATGCAATCGATTCCTGCACAAATCATAAGAAGGCTTCAAATTCATGTAATAAAAGAAGTAAATGGACACCTGACAATGTTACTGGTTGTCATTGTTCTTTAATGCAAAATTTGGGAATGAATCAAGAACATTTGATTAGTTTCCAGAAGATTCACTTTGATTTTTTGAAATAAAATATTTAGTGCAACATGTGTTAGTTGGGAACATCATTTTTTAAAAATTATTTAATCTTTTTCAGGATGCCAGACTAATCGGGGGCTCCATGAATTTTCACAGACTGTTATATAAGGTGATGTTAGGTGATGGAAGAGTTCATTCTGAGAAGTGCATAAAGCACTATCCGATATGATGATGACATGTTCACTTGGTGGAAGGATAGCTCTGGATCTTGAAGGAAATTGATCTCCATCTCAGTCTCTCTCATAACCTTTGCAATAATGTTTACCACAACCCTTTGATTTGTATCTGATTGCTATCATGCAATGCGTCTTTTAAAACACTAGCTTCTTTTCATTAGACAACATTACAGGGGTTTCCTTCACCACATTAGATCAAACAAACCCTGCGGATTCCAATCTAAAAGGAGGATGGTAACAGTAATAGTCCAGGTAGCTCAGACAGCATAGTACATAGTGGCAAGGATTCAACAGACAACACAGTCTTTGACAAGCCAAAACTTGGCAGATTAAATGTAATGTGGGAAATGCAGGAAAAAAGAAGGGCTAAATATTATTTAAATGGGATAGACAGAAGAAAGTTGCAGTACACAGAGATTTGGATATTCCAGTGCATGAATCACAAATAGCTAACATACAACTTACGCAGATAATAGAAGCAGTAAATGGAATGTTGGCCTTTATTTTCAAAGGGAATGGAGTATGAAAATAGGGAGGTCATGTTAAAACTATAGACACTGGTTAGACCATAGCTGGAATTCTGTGAAGTGTTTCGATCCTGTTGTCTAAAGAAAGATAGAATGACATTGGAGGCAGTCCAGATAAAGCTCATTACGTTGATCCCTGACACGTAGTGATTTTCTTATGAATGGTTGAGTAGGTCATGTTTTTACACACTGGAGTTTAGAAGACCCTTTTGGAAACATATAAGGTTCTTAGAGGACTTATTTGAGTAGATGCAGGGGGTTGTTTCTTCTTGTGTGAGAACCTAGGAGCAGAGAGCATAATTTCAAATTCAGGAGTCATCCATTTAAGACGCAGATGAGGATGATTTGTTTTCTCTCAAAGGGTGGAGAATCTGTGGAATTCTTTACTACAGAGGCTATCAAGGCTGCTTCAATAAGTATAGTCAAAGCTGAGATAAACAAATCAGTAAAGAAATCAAGGATTACGGGGATAAGGCAAGAAAATAGAGTTGAAAATTATCAGATTGAGGGGCCGAACAGACTTGATGGGTCAAATAGCCTTGTTCTGCTCCCATGTTTTATAGTCTTATGCTCTCAGCTAACTTGACAAAACATTTTGTTTTTAAAAAAGCTGCCTCTGTTTACAACAATAATCACGCTACAACTTGGTCATCCACAAAATGGATGCAACAATCTTACAATACAGGCACAAAACATCCTATGTTCAGCATTATCACTACTCTTCAATTATTGTGACTCATGCACTGACATTTAGCATTAACTGTCAATGATGCTGCATTATTCATTGCAACAATTCTATAGGATTGATTTATTATATTATGAAAGGAAAATTACTCACTCAAATTGCTCCCTGACCTAATTTGTTTGTTGAACAATTCCAACTGTAAATATTTTGTTTAATCACTCCTGGGTCAGATATCATGATATAATTCTGAGTCAAACCTTCATTATGGAATCAGCAGCACCGGTTTGTTATGCATAGAGGACTAAAAATCTATACAAATTGAAACCTTCTGATCATTATTAAAGCCCTTCACCCTACTTCTTTCGACTTCTCCCCTTCAGTCTCAGACCCTCATCCCATTCACCCTCAATCTCTCATCACCTCTCTTAACACTTCCTTCTTTCATTCCTTCATTCCACCCATGACACTATCACCCATTATCCACTTTTTGTACAGTGCTCACAAACCTTATTATGGACTATTAATAGACATCTTTGTGGGTGTCTGAGCTGAATAATAAAATCAATGGAAAAGGATTAGACTTTTATATATAGTTCTCATGCTAGGCTACTCTTATAATATTGTGAAATTTACTCCATCTTTTATTGAACAAATAAACATGTTTTTAACTCGTAAGATTTTTCCATATTAACACTTTTGATACTTACTTGATGCTTGCAAATTGGAAAAGCAAAAAATCTAGCAAACATTGTGCAGAAAATACTTCACCTTCCAGTTATGGTATTGTCATGTCTCACTTTAATGAACACAGACACTGTACCACCCGTGCTACAGCATTTAATGATGAACTCTAAAGGAGGTCACACACTTTAATTAACTTTTAAACTCTTGCTGTTCCAATCAATAACTCATGCTTCCATGTAGTGGATGTAAAATCCGATAGCTGCTAGAATTCAACTATCTGCATGAAAATTATAGAAGAGTACTTGTGACAGACTACTAAAGAGCCCGCTATGATGTTAAATGGGTCATCAGTACGTGTTGGTATGGTTTATGAATGCAACCTGTGACCTTTCCTGCCCAAGCCCTTTCTTAATCAGTACAAAATGACATTAGGAAAAAATGGAGGCAGGATCTACTGCTGTCCGCTGAGCAGCCAATATTTTGTCATCCTTCCCCCCACTTCACAAACTCTGCCTCCATGTTCCTTACCAGAATGTGTGGACCTCCATTTGCTGGTAGAGAGCTGATCTCACGGTGCATTCCTTTATTTTTGGTGTTCTGCCACATTTGGGGCAGCATGATGGCTCAGTGGTTAGCACTGCTGCCTCACAACACCAGGGTCCCAGGTTCGATTCCAGCCTTGGGTGACCATCTGTGTGGCGTTTGCACGTTCTCCCCGTGTTTGTGTGGGTTATCGCCGGGTGCTCTGGTTTCCTCCCACAGTCCAAAGATGTGCAGGTCAATTGAATTGGCCATGCTAAATTGCCCATAATGTTAGGTGCATTAGTCAGAGGGAAATGGATCTGGGTTGGTTGGGCTGGAAGACCTGTTTCCACGTTGGAGGGAATCTAATTTTGTAATATTATTTCACATAAATCTAACAGCGTGAGAATATCCTCAATGTTTTTCATCATAAGAACATTAGATGACAAATGTCAACTGCTTGATTTCTTCCCATCTCAAGGGTGTTACATGATGAATGTCAAGTGTTGGATTTTATTTCAGAAACCAAGACCTTTGAATAACATAGCTTATTACTTTTTAAGACAAAGTTATATTCTACTATGCTGAGGCATGGGCTGGAGGTACATAGGTTCACCCTGTGGTGAATTCTTAACAGTTTGGTCAAGGAGATGAAAATGTTATTTCCAATTCACAAACCAACTAAAAGGTGACTCTGGAAGGGGCGAACATGATATTTAAAATTGATTTTAAGGTAAATCCAACATTTAACATTTAAATAAAGCCTGGTTGAAGATTTGTAGCTCGGGTGTCCGTTGTTGTGGTTCTGTTCGCTGAGCTGGAAGTTTTTGCTGCAAACGTTTCGTTCCCTGGCTAGGGAACATCATCAGTGCGATTGGAGCCTCCTGTGAAGCGCTGCTTTGATGTTTCTTCCGGTATTTATAGTGGTTTGTTCTTGCCGCTTCCGGGTGTCAGTTTCAGCTGTAGTAGTTTGTTTAAAGTCTGGTTGAAGATTTGTAGCTCGGGTGTCCGTTGTTGTGGTTCTGCTCGCCGAGCTGGAAGTTTTTGCTGCAAACGTTTCGTTCCCTGGCTAGGGAACATCATCAGTGCTGTTGGAGCCTCGTGTGAAGCGCTGCTTTGATGTTTCTTCCGGTATTATAAATACCGGAAGAAACATCAAAGCAGCGCTTCACACGAGGCTCCAACAGCACTGATGATGTTCCCTAGCCAGGGAACGAAACGTTTGCAGCAAAAACTTCCAGCTCGGCGAGCAGAACCACAACAGTAGTAGTTTGTATGTGGGGTCCAGGTCGATGTGTCTGTTGATGGATGTTCTTGCCGCCTCCGGGTGTCAGTTTCAGCTGTAGTGGTTTGTATATGGGGTCCAGGTCCATGTGTCTGTTAATCGAGTTTGTGGATGAATGCCATGCCTCTAGGAATTCCCTGGCTGTTCTCTGTCTGGCTTGTCCTATGATGGTAGTGTTTTCCCAGTCAAATTCATGTTCCTGGTTGTCTGAGTGTATGGCTACTAGGGATAGCTGGTCGTGTCGTTTTGTGGCTAGCTGATGTTCATGGATGCAGATTGTTAGCTGTCTTCCTGTTTGTCCTATATAGTGTTTTGTGCGGTCCTTGCATGGTATTTTGTACCTGGACCTGGACCCCACATACAAACTACTACAGCTGAAACTGACACCCGGAAGCAGCAAGAACAAACCACTATAAATACCGGAAGAAACATCAAAGCAGCGCTTCACAGGAGGTTCCAATAGCACTAATGATGTTCCCTAGCCAGGGAATGAAACGTTTGCAGCAAAAACTTCCAGCTCGGCGAACAGAACCACAACAACATTTAAATAATTTAACATTGAAATATTGTTGGTGTTTCCAGTAATTCTAATGAAGTACTGAGCTATAAAGCACCATACTTGTCAGATTTTGCAGTAAAACGTGTACTAAATAGAGTTTTTTCTGCACTTGCTCCCACCTCATTTATGCTCTCATTGTGGCCTCCTCTACATCGGGGAGACCGAGTGCCAATGTGCGGAATGGTTTAGGGAACATCTCTGGTCTGCACTAACCAACCCCACCTCCTGGTGGCCAACTATTTCAACTCCGCTGACACTCCCTGAAGGGTGTGCAAATCCTGGGCCTCCTCCACCGCCAAATCAAAGCCATCTGTCAATTGAAGGATAAACACTTCATCTTCTGCCTCGAAACCTACAACCATGCAAGGACTGCACAAAACACTATATAGGACAAACAGGAAGACAGCTAACAATCCGCATACATGAACATCAACTAGCCACGAAACGACACGACCAGCTATCCCTAGTAGCCACACACACAGACAACAAGCAACATGAATTCGACTGGGACAACACCACTATCATAGGGCAAGCCAGACAGAGTTCAGCCAGGGAATTCCTAGAGGCATGGCATTCATCCACAAACTCCATCAACAAACACATCGACCTGGACCCTATATACCAACCACTACAGCGGACAGCTGAAACTGACAACCAGAAGCGGCAAGGACAGACTACTATAAATAACGGGAGAAACATCAAAGAAGCGCTTCGCAGGAGGCTCCAAAGCACTGATGATGTCGCCTAGCCAGGGGACGAAACGTTTGCAACAAAAACTTCCAGCTCAGCGAACAGAACCACAACAACGAGCACCCAAGCTACAAATCTTCGCACAAACCTTGAACACTTACGGGCGAGAGACGCTGAGACAAGCCAGGAAATGGGAATCCTGCGCTAACCGCCTAAGCGCCACATACGAACAATTCCGGTTCCTACACGAATGCCGAAAGAATCAAATCCTTCCACAATGTGTCAGGTACAGACCACCAGTCAACAACCCACAAGCCAGGGAAACAGCCAAGCAGAACGGATCCAGGATGATCCAGGTAATGATCACAGACGCTCACAACCGACTCCACAAATACAAACAAGAAATTGCGCGCCAAAAGTCGTTAATTTCAAAAACCACTAATCGTGAATGGACCCGGGCCATAGAACAGGCTGTCACTATAGGACAGAACAGGACAACACACCGCAAAAAAACAGCACTAAAAGAAAAAATGGCCAAACTAACACACAAAAAAGAGGACACTACAACACACACCTGGGTTAAAAACCTCTCCCACAAACAGCTCACAGACATGGAAAGAACAATACTGGCCAAGGGACTCAACTACAACCACAGGGACGCCAACACAGCAGACTTCCTAGCAGCACTGGAATGCACACTCAGGAACAATGGACTGACTGAAGAGACACAACAAACAGTGAGACAAACTGTCATACCTATGATGATAAGGAAAAGACAAACACATAACCTCAACACCAAGGAGAGGGAAGCACTGAAAGCACTAAGAAATGATAAGAACATAATCATACTACCAGCAGATAAAGGCAGAATGACGGTCATCCTAGATAAATCAGATTACATCCAAAAGCACAACAACTACTCGCAGATACCAACACCTACCAAATGAAGGAATCTGACCCCACACCGCAACTCACCAATAGAATAAATAACACACTAAGGAATCTACAAAAAAACGGACAGATAACCAAAGCTGACCTACAAAGAATGAAACCGGAAAGCAACAACACCCCCAGATTCTATGGACTACCTAAAGTACACAAACCAGACATCCCACTCAGACCCATAGTATCACTACCAGGGACACCATCATACAAACTGGCCAAAGAACTACAACAGAAACTGAAACACCTGGTCAACGGATCCAAACACTCCATACAATCAACACAGGAATTCCTGGACATCATCAGAAATATACACATAGACAAGAAGAAACCATGATCTCATTCGAAGTGACGGCACTGTTCACTTCGATTGACAAAACCCTAGCCAGAGAAACAATAGCCAACCTACTGGACATACAGAACAGAAAACAGGACGCGGAACCTATCAACAAAGACGGCATACTTAAACTACTGGACTTGTGCCTCACTACACACTTCACATTCAACAACCAGATATACGAACAAATCAACGGAACACCCATGGGATCACCAATCTCGGGACTCATAGCAGAGGCAGTTATGCAAAGGTTAGAACAAACAGTCCTACCACAAATTCAACCCAAACTCTGGGTCAGATATGTCGATGACACGTTTGTAATCATCAAAAACACGGAAATAGCAAAAACACACCGGACCATCAATGCCACACTCACAGGAATCCGATTCACGAGAGAAGAAGAAAAGGATAGCCAACTCCCATTCCTAGACGTGATAGTACAGAGAGCACCGAACGGAGAATTCACCACAAAGATATACAGGAAAGCAACACACACAGACCAAGTCCTAAACTATGAAAGTAACCACCCCAACACACACAAACGAAGCTGCATCAGGACACTATTCAAAAGGGCCACAACACACTGCAGCACACCAGAACTGCAAAAAGAAGAAGAGGAACACCTATACAAGGTATTCGCCAAAAACGGATACCCGCGCAACTTCATCAACAGATGCCTAAGAGAAAGACCACGGAACGAGGACATGCCACAACCCAAAGGACTAGCCACACTACCATACATCAGGAGCGTTTCTGAACTGACAGCCAGACTACTGCGTCCCTTAGGACTCATAACGGCACACAAACCAACAGCCACGCTCAGACAACAACTCACTAGAATGAAGGACCCGATACCCAACATGAGCAAAACCAAATACCATGCAAGGACTGCACAAAACACTATATAGGACAAACAGGAAGACAGCTAACAATCCGCATACATGAACATCAACTAGCCATGAAACGACACGACCAGCTATCCTAGTAGCCACACGCACAGACAACAAGCAACATGAATTCGACTGGGACAACACCACTATCATAGGGCAAGCCAGACAGAGTTCAGCCAGGGAATTCCTAGAGGCATGGCATTCATCCACAAACTCCATCAACAAACACATCGACCTGGACCCTATATACCAACCACTACAGCGGACAGCTGAAACTGACAACCGGAAGCGGCAAGGACAGACCACTATAAATACTGGGAGAAACATCAAAGAAGCGCTTCGCAGGAGGCTCCAAAGCACTGATGATGTCGCCTAGCCAGGGGACGAAACGTTTGCAACAAAAACTTCCAGCTCGGCGAACAGAACCACAACAACGAGCACCCAAGCTACAAATCTTTGCACAAACCTTGAACCTACAACCATATCACATCAACATTGACTTCCCCAGTTTCCAAATCTCCCCTCCCTCCACCTCATGCCAGATCTAACCCTCCAACTCAGCACTGCCGACTTGACCTGACCTACCCTTCCATCTTCCTTCCTACCCATCCACTCCATCCTCTCCACTGACCTATCACAATCACCTCTGACCTGCATCCACCTATTGCCTTCCCACCTATCTT